>NC_134705.1:57035770-57335770 GCF_043290135.1 Rhipicephalus microplus | reverse complement strand
AGGAAGAGACAAGAAAGAAGCATAGCGAAAAAAGCGAAATAAGCGAGGACCTTTTTTGTATCGTCCAATGTGTGTAACATTACTATTGCGACAACATATAGAAAAATTATCACGGCTATGCATCCATTGCAGAGTCATACACAGCTACAACACCACGACTAAATTTCAACCCTGTGTTGGTTTAGGATCCCTTTAGAGTGGCAAGCTAAAGATATCTGCATTTGTTCGACACATATTAAGATGCAGTGAAATGTGATATGATAATCTCATTTAGAATGCACGTCATATGGCTTCATTGTATATGTGGCCACAAGTAACTCTGGTTGCAAAGCAATATGGCACAGCCTAAACAGACGTCACCGACCACTCGAATCTGAACATGCCTTTGCTACTTGTCATTATCATCACAGCAAAAAATGAACAATTGAATCTGCTATAGATATGTGCAAGCTTATGCTAAGGACCAAGTATGAAGGGTGTTTTGTCATTATTGAGATCAGTTATTTGTTCAAGAACACTTGCTGTCAAACACAAATACAATGCTGTCGAAGCATCAAGACTCGAATATAAAGCAAAAAGAAGTGTCTGTTTAAAAATTACATGCCACAAGGTGCAAGATAAATATTTGATATACATGGGATGTAAGGCACGCACAAGAGGTGCTGCCATATTATACTTTTCCCTGTGTTGAAACCTGCTTGCTTTACTCACCCAACACATCTGTAAAGATGTCGTGAAAACACCAAGCAGCTGATGCAGCATGGTTGAACACATGTCAAGGGATTCCAACATTCATATTGGCTAAGCAGCCCTACAGCCTCCACAGTCCTGCAACCATTTGTAAGACAAATATAGTTCTACGAAAAGTTCTTGGTTTACAGACACACATGCAAGACGCGTAACCACTCTATAGGAAGTTTGCATGATAATTCGCTGGGTAGCAAAGCGGATGCCAACTTCAAGTAAGCATCCCGGCCTGCCGCTTCTTTCTTTCCGTTCTTAAAAAGTAATCAATCCATGGTTCCCCAATGTTCTCCCAATGTGAAGTGTACTGGCAGTCCGGTGAAGAATTGCAATGTATTTCAAACACAATCCCATTCATGGCAAGTAAGCATGCAATAGCGTTTTGTCGGCTGTTCAAGAAAACAGCATGAAGTTTAGCTATAACCCATGTTTGTTATAAACACATTCAATTTGATATAAAAGTTATGAGCATCATGTGAAAGAACACGGATTCATGTTTAATCATTGATTACTTTTAATGTACTGATATGAATGCAACTAACTGAATATGAAACGATAATTTTGCTTGAGCATTTCGAGTTATGAACTCTATCGCACTTGCCAGATGCATCTTGTCCAAAACAGCGGCAAGCTAGGCTAGTTTCTGTAGGTGAGCAGTAATGAACAGTGCAAAGTAACAACGAGAAACACCAGTAACAACAGTATGGGGCAAGCATAGACTGCCAACTGTATAATTTATTGCACAAAAGTTCGCCTGAATATCAGTCAGACAACTCGTGTAAATGAAGGTCCAGTTGGAAATGAACAAGTTAGGAAATCAACAATGCCTGCTTTCTCTAACAGGACCCTCATTCACATGAAGTATGCAGCGATAGGCTCCTACAGAGGTACGTCACAGCATGATGTCACTGGCACACGTAAAAGGTGTGACTGAAAAACACTCCCGCTGGTGGCTCAGCCAGGTACAGTCGTGCGGTGTTTAGGGCAAGTTTTAATTTTTCAGAGCTTACACTTCACGTTATAATGTCGACACCAGCTGTAGTATGTGTCAGCAAACATCTAGCTGTGTGGGAAAATATTTGCCACGCTGTCTGTTTATCTGGAAGAAGTGAACACACGTGGTGACCTGTGTGAGGAACAGCGGCACAGTCTTCAAAATTGTGCACTGTTAATTGCGGCATGTAGTGTGCATTGAAAGGTATTAAGAATATCGGTTCAACTAAGATTATTGTGTGTGGTGTGTGCAGTGTCAATAACAATGTGTTTTGTTTGCGAAGACGTTAGCACTCGTGGCAGGGACCGGTCGTTGAAAAAACTTGATTGGACATTTTAGTCAAGGTAAATATGCACTTGACGCGACCATCTGCGAATGGGTACAGCTCAGTGTTTGCGCTGTGTGCAGAAAAAAATTGCATGGTCACCGGGCTGGAAGATACCATTTGCTGAAGCTGCATGTATGAATCGCCCCGATGAGTACGCAAGCCCAATAAAGGTATAACTCGTTTTATCGAAGGCCTCATATGTCTTCATGTAATAAGCAGAGATTCTTGTTTCACATACTCTGTACCAGTACCTTTACCGCTCGATATTCTGAAGTGACAATGCACACTACAAGTTTGTGTGTTAGGTCCTAAGGGAGCAATGTAAATATGCAAATAATTTGTAGGTGTCAGATGCAGAGATGTATGTGCACAAAAGATTACGCATATATTAAGCTACAGGTTCAGAATCGCATACATATCAGTGGTCTATCAGGAACGTCACCAACAACTTCTTTGCCAACCAGCCCTTGCACAGAGGGAGGGAATGGCTGGCACGGTGCTCGAAATGACGTCACACTATTTGCAAATATAGAGAGGTTTTTTACTTAGGCAACATTTTGCACAATACATTTTTTATATATACTCGTCCCACATTGATCATACTGATGTCTTTTGTTCTTACTTTGTACTGTGAATTACTAGGCATTTAGTCATCATGATCTTTAAAAGTTAATTTCAGTGTTCTCTCTCACATTGCTGACAACTGTGTCGTTACATAAATTGGGCAAAAAAGCAATACAGAAAGGCTGTCACAATAAATACACCAGCATGTGTATTCTCCTGCAAACAAAAGTCGGCACTGGTTCTGTCATTCCCCGTCTTCCTTCTCTCTTTGCCTTGTTTGTGCTGAAACAGCCAAACACCTGATGAGTTAGATGAGAAATATTAACGCATCAAAACTATAAGTGCTTGCATCAGCAACTACACAACAGCGTGATAACCGCACCCCTGCCACACAGAAGCGAAACATATTTTGAACATGCTGGCAATGTATTATTTTATAAAAAGCAACTATGGCAGATTACAAAATCTCACATTGTGCATGCAAGTTTTCTTCAAAGTCAGGCGTACAGTGTAGGTGCTGGCCGGTACATTATTAGTTACAAGCAAAGGCGTCTTGCAGGTACACATACAGATTGCACGAACACCTCTCTGTCTACACTAGGCACACACATTATATCTTTTAACAAGCATACGCCACTGTTTAGGGGTATAATAACGCTCTACGGTGAACGTATGCTTATCAACCCACTTAGGCGGTCGGCTAGGTGAATTGAGCCAAGTTACAAATTGTATCGCCCGCGAACGTAAAGAAAATGCTGCTTTGCATCAAATGGCACCACAGGCTTCGTTTAATCAACAACGTAGCAAGCGCCGTGTGCGTCCTCCTCACTACATAGCACTAATGAAAAAATCGATCACCATACACATGCATGTTGCCGCAGATGTCGCGAATTAGCTCCAGTAAGGCCACGCCGATGCATCATGGCTCTGCTGGCGTTAGCGTTGTCAAAACGAATCGGCAACCGCACTCGCAAAGGCACGTAAGGCTGCCAGTTCACGACGCCTCGCTTCAGTGCGGCAACACACACTTGCACCGAGTGGCATACTTAGCCTACATAAAAAAGTGTCCCCCTTACCTTTAGTTTCTTTCACACTGTCCTGAGGGAAGCGACCTCAGGTATCAGCCGTCACCTCGGAGTCCTTCGAGCACCCGCACAACCCGCCCATTCCTTGGATGACTCGCACTTGATCCGCACTCGAACAACCGCGGGAATAGGGCGCAATCTTAGCACACCACACGAACGAGGAACGGCCCTTCCTTGCGTAAATTTAACATTTCGTGCTCTCGTGTGTAGCAGCGTGAACACATGAGAGACGCACCGAAACGGCATGCCCACGGAAACAAAGAAGACAAACAACATGTGACTTTAGCTGTGAATGAATTGGACTTGGATATCTGTGTGAGGAAAATAAAAAAAACATCTGTCGCTGCTATAAACTGAAAAAAAATGTATGTTATCTGGCATAACAGTAAAAAATGTATGTTAGTGGACTTGGTGGCACCGACCAGGGACCGATGCTTATTCCTGCTCTTTTCGTTGTACAGATTGCGCTATGGCCTAAAGGCCTCTCTACCGGGCTGGTCACGCATCTGCACACAAATGGAACTACGCCAGTAATCACCGATGACACAACAACAGGGAACGAATCTGCGCAAGCGCCTGCGATCTTCTACGCACCTCTACAGCGCAGCTACCACGCCACGGACGAGATCTCGTCGACGCAAGCAGGCGCCCAACAGTATAAAAGCCTGGCTCATGACACGAGACACTTCAGTGGACTTGGTGGCACCGACCATGGACCGATGCTTATTCCTGCTCTTTTCGTTGTGCAGATTGCGCTATGGCCTAAAGGCCTCTCTACCGGGCTGGTCACGCATCTGCACACAAATGGAACTACGCCAGTAATCACCGATGACACAACAACAGGGAACGAATCTGCGCAAGCGCCTGCGATCTTCTACGCACCTCTACAGCGCAGCTACCACGCCACGGACGAGATCTCGTCGACGCAAGCAGGCGCCCAACAGTATAAAAGCCTGGCTCATGACACGAGACACTTCAGTGGACTTGGTGGCACCGACCATGGACCGATGCTTATTCCTGCTCTTTTCGTTGTGCAGGTTAGTAACAATTACTCGGTAACCTCATTAATAGACGATGATGTAACCCTGATGGTGCTGCCAAGTCCACGCTTTCTTGTTGCCCTGATTGCTGATTGCTATGATGTGTGTAAGCTGCTATTACTAACATCGGGTGATGTTGAGCTAAATCCCGGTCCGAATTCTGATTCGGAATCGGACACCCGTCCCAACAATAACATTCTAAAACAAATACTCAAAGAACAAACTAAAACAAATAAAACGTTAAAGGAAGTAGTGGCTAATTTAAAAAAGGTTGAACGAACTGTGGATAATATGGAAACCAGGCTCACTAAAATCGAAAATGATATGGAACGACTTAAACACTGCGAAGAAAAATTGGCCGAGTATGAAAGTAAGCACGCCACCATGAAAGGTGAAATTGGAAGTCTTGCACTTAAACTGGATGATTTAGAAAACAGAAGCCGACGTAATAACTTGATTATCTATGGTGTAACGGAAGAGTCTGACGAAGATGCTATCTTACTGGAAAAGAAAGTAAAAGATGACATTCTGAAACAAACACTCGGTATCGAAGTAAAGACCATCGAAAGAATTCATAGAATAGGCAACCATAGAACCAGCCAGGGAAGGCCAATCATCCTACGTCTCTTCGACTACAGTGAAAAAAACAAAATCTTATCTTGCTGTTATAAACTCAAGGGTACGCCCTTATCCGTCTCCGAAGATTTTTCCAAAAGAGTAAGGGATATGCGCGCGCACTTATGGCACTCTGCGGCAAACGAAAGGGCCAAAGGAGCAAAAGTCAAACTGTCGTTCGATAAACTGAAAGTCAATGATAAAGTTTATACTTGGGACCCAGTAAAGAATGCTAGAACAGATATATCGAAGAAAGCGGGTCCACCACGAAACAACCGACCAACTTCATCTACGCATAAAACTTCTACAAATAAGAAAAACTCGAACTGACAGCACAGTACTAAAACACTTAGAATCGTTTCCCTCAATGCCAGAAGTGTGCTAAACAAGTTTGATGAACTAGAGAACATAATTTCGTCCTACCAACCTCACGTTCTAATAATAACAGAGACTTGGCTTCACTCCGGAGTACGTGACTCGGAAGTCGTCCCTCCCTCATACAGACTGCTCCGTAAAGATAGAGGGTCAAGAGGCGGGGGCGTAGCGGTAGCAATTAAAAAAAATATCAAATCCTTTGAACTCGATGGCATTCCCGACCACGAAAGCGTCTGGTGCAAAATAACATATTATGATAAAAGTATAATTGTAGGAGGGGTATATCGGCCTCCAAATGCGGCACCTGACTACATTGAAGTGATTCATGATTATCTTTCAAAGCATACTAACTCTAGGTCAAAAATTATCCTTACTGGGGATTTTAATCTTCCCGGAATAAATTGGAACAATGGTTCACATGATGGTCGTGACGTTGCTAGTTCAGAATTACTACTGGACGTAGCGTTCGCGTTTTCATTGAATCAACTAGTAACTGATAACACTCGGATCACTGCGACGTCATCGTCTTTACTTGACCTAGCGTTTGTAAGTAGTACATTAGAAGGTTCTTCTGCGTCCATCGAGAATGGCATTTCCGATCACAAATCGATTACCTTGACCTGCCCTATTTCATGCGCGAAGAAATACAAAAAGCCACTACCTACTTACTTTAAAGATTACGCACGTGCAAATGACCCTGCTGTGCTACGTTTCCTGGAAACACAATTTCATGAATTCATTGAGCTTACAGACGTAAAAGAACTTTGGGCGCATTTTAAAAGCACTGTTAAATATTGCGAAGACACATTCATTCCGAATAAAAAGAAACGCATCAACCGAGAATACCCTTGGATAACGCGTGAGATAATTCAACTGAAAAGAAAAATAAAACGACGGCAGAAAAAGGGAACCAAAAACAACGTACGTGATCTTATCGGGACATTAAAGCATAAAATGTCAGAAGCAAAAACCCGCTTCTTTAACACTACGTTAGCTTCGTTTATGGCGCACTGTCCCAAAAAATTCTGGCGATACTTATCAGATGAAAGAGACTCAATCTCACAAATTAAAAATTCGGAACAAATCATTAAAGATCCCGAACACATTGCTAATGAGATGAACAAGTTTTTTCAGTCAGTTTTCACGAAACATACCAGTAATGCGCTACTACCTCCTTATACTGTGAAAATACCCATGGAAGAATTAATCGTAAATGAGGAGGGCATACTTTCTCTATTACAAAAGCTTGATCAAAAGAAATCTACGGGCCCCGATCAAATCACTAACTCATTTTTAAGCCGATACGCTAATTGGACATCTAAGTATCTCTTTAAAATATACACGTTATCTCTTCAAACTTCACAGATACCAGACGACTGGTGCAATGCTGTAGTAATTCCTATACATAAATCAGGCCCCAAACTAGAAATAAGCAACTACCGCCCAGTGTCACTTACGAGTTCGTGCTGCAAAATAATGGAACATGTAATTTTCAAGGCCATAATAACTCACCTAGAAACAAACGAACTTCTCTACAAACAACAGCATGGTTTCAGATCAGGCCTCTCAACTATAACCCAATTAGCTGAATTAACTCATGACATAGCCAACGCAATCAACGATAACGTCCAATTAGATGCTATATTTTTAGACTTTTCTAAGGCGTTCGACGTTGTCCCACATCTGGATTTAGTCAAAAAACTAACGGCTTTTGGTATTGATATCAAAATAATATCCTGGATCAACAACTTCTTAACTAAACGGAAACAAAGCGTTAAAATTGACAATCAGCTATCAGAACCACTTGATGTTTATTCTGGTGTACCTCAGGGATCGGTTCTTGCACCTCTGCTGTTTTTAATGTTTATTAACGACATCCACTTTTCCGTTGAGAACCCTATTCAGATGCGTCTGTTTGCCGACGACTGTGTCGTGTACACAGTCGTGCGCAATTCAGATGACCAAACCAAACTTAACAATTCACTTCAGGCAATTTATTCCTGGTGCAATACTTGGGGCATGAAACTAAACACATCAAAAACGCATTGCATTTCTTTTACAAATAAGAAATCCCCCCTTAACTATACATATAGGATTGGAAACTCAATTATCGAAAAATGCAACCAAGTAAAATACCTAGGCATTACACTCACGCCGAACCTTAACTGGGAACCACACATCTTGGCCATGTGTCAGAAAGCGGAAAGGAAGTTATCTTTCTTGAGAAGAAAACTGCGCAATGCACCACCACATATTAAAATAAATGCCTACAAAACACTAATTAGACCATGTTTAGAGTACGCCGATCTCATCTGGAGTCCACATCAAAAGTACCTGATTAGTAAAATAGAACGAATACAAAAATTGGCAGTAAGGTTCGTATATTCAGAATTCGCGAGGCAGTCCAGTACCGCAGATTTACTCGCAAGGGCAAACTTAAAACAACTTTTTCAACGCAGAATAATGTCACGATTAAAATTCCTTTACCAATTATATCATGGTCATTTCCACATATCACGCTCTCATTATCTGCAAGATCCGCCTAAACAATCATTCCGACTAAATCATTCTAAAGCAATACGCCAACCTTTAAGTCGTGTAAACGCTCACAAACATTCACTTTTTCCGTCAGCTATCTCCCTCTGGAACAGCCTACCCAACGACATTGTTTGTTGTAGTACGATTGACTCTTTCATCAACCGCATACAGTGTATTGAATTTGCACCATGATTTTTATTTCGATGTATCTGTGAACCCACTCCTGCTTGGGCCGTGAAGGGCCTGCAGTATATTCAAATAAAAAAAAATAACTTTAAAAGTTATAAACTGTTATTTAAAAAACAAGTTAAAACTTATGAATATTTTCGCAGATCTTTGTTTTGTTTTTGTTCTAGCAGAGGACAGCCTCCTACTGCTTCTACGACAGACGTAGTGCGGTTTTACGTTCGGTGCGTGTCGCCGACGCGAAGCTCTATAGTAGTCATATCAGAGTTATCAATTCTCAATGAATCATAGGATGACTACAAAGCAGTAACATTTTGACATAGTGCAGTACGCAATCTTTCAAGGTATGGCATTTCTTTGCTCTGAAGCCAATCGAAGCAAGCCGGCCGGCGCAATCAGCTGATGTCGCCGCTACGCGAGGCATGGTCGTGCGCAAGAGCGTCACGCTCCGCGCTCGATTTGTCATCAAGCGATAGAGCTATTAAGTGGAATACAGCTAGATGCCGGGATTAATGGCGTATCACTCTAATTTCCTGTGGTGACCGACTCAATCACAGGAGAGCCCCGGGAAACAACCTTCAACTGCTCAAGCTTGTGTGTGGGTGTAAAAATACTTGTTTTCATCCGCGACGGGGCGGCAATCTATAGTTGAAAGACATGCGAAAAGCTTGTGACGTATATACAATCCCAAAACATATGCACACAACAATAGATACGATCGCATATCGTACATAAATATGCCAACACATAGCGTGTAAACAGAAAATTTATATATATATTTTAAACGCAACCGCGCTGTTCAACGTGAATAGCCTACATTCTTTCTTCGGCACTCACGCGCCTCGGACGCAAGAATCTTGTGCTCCGTTGGAGCGGCGTTTGCGGCACAAACTAGCCGCGGTAACAGGATGACCGAAGACCAAGACGCAGGATACGAGATTATTTTGCCACCACTGCCCAAGGGACGCGTCGCGAAAAACACTGTGTTTTTACACGGTGATGTGCGTGGCAGACTGTATCGAGTAGAAGATTTCCGAGACGCGCTCGGACCTACAGGACTACTGCCGGAGGTGTTGGCACTGGGGGCCTACCAGATAAATCATGTCTGGGCAGTCACCATGAACAACGCGGACGCTACGAGACGCTTGCTGGACGTGAAAGAGCTGAAAGTCAAGGGTCGACGCTGCATCATCGTAGACCCCCAGGATCAGCAGGTGCGGCTGCGTCTTCATTGGCTGCTGTATGGCGTCAACAATGAAGACATGAGAACGGCGTTGGTGACCTATGGGAAGGTCGTACAAGTCACCAGGGAGAATTGGCGTGTTCAAGGAGTCAGCGACAAGGGGTCAACCACACAAACTGTGCTTCTTAAGCTCAAGAGTGGCGTGAAGGTTGAAAATCTCCCGCATCAAATCAGGGTGCCTGGTGAACTGGCACTTGTGGTTGCACCTGGTCTGCCAATGCAGTGTATGCACTGCCAAGGTACCGGCCATGTTAGAAGAGAGTGTAAGGTACCCCGATGCTCGCGTTGTCGGCGTTTTAGCCACAGCGAAGACGCGTGCATGCGCACGTACGCATCGGGTATAGGATCAGCTGAAGGTGAAGACACAGCAGAGTTGGTGATGGACGTGACCGAGGCTGAAGACGCGGCGAAAGGCGCAGGCGACGTGGTGAACCCAGAAGCTTCAACAGGTACTGCCACACCGACTGGTGGTGATGAACCAACAGTCCAAGCAGACATAGAATCTGGGGAGGTTACTCAAGAGCCAGCCGGCCAAACCGAAGAAGGCTTCACAAGCACCCCGTCGAAGGTGCCTGAGCCGGTGGTATTAACCGAACTTCTAGTGTCGTGCGAGGGTATCAGTGGTGGGGCGTCAAGCAAAAGACCCCGCGAGCAGTCTGCAAGATGGCGTGAGGTGTCCAGTGAAAAGCATGAAGAGGGGCCACCTGCGAAGGCGACTTCGTTCAGACGCAGGTGCACAAGGCTGCGTCCCAACCCGACATTGGAAAAACACTGGCCACCTTTGCCCTCCAGTGGCACGGGTCCACTTGGAAGCTCGGAAGATGTCTAGCGTCTATGCTAGACGCTGAAGGTAAGCATCATGCCCCGGGCTAACTTCTTCATTGTGTAGACATGGCTTTTTCACCGAAACTTAGAGTGGCAACGTTAAATGTTCGAGGTCTTGCCGCCAAGCGGAAACAGAGCCAAGTCTACAGGCTGCTCGTGGATCATAATCTAGATATACTAGCTGTACAAGAAACAAAAGTAGACGGTGAAGAGGAGACCCGGGGCATGGTGCTGAGGTTTACGGCGCGTTACTACGCAATTGTAACTCAGGCAATAGGCACTTCTGCAGGCTGTGTTTTGTTCATTAAGAAGTTACCGGGTCTGGCAGTGCAAGATACCTTCTCTTGCCCATCTGGTAGATTGGTTTTCTGTGATTTTGTATTCAATGAATGTCAGTGGCGTATAGTGTGTATTTATGAACCAACCATTTGCGAGGAGCGATCACTTTTTTTTTCAAGCCTAAAGCAGCACTTCACTTTGGAAAGGAAATATGTATTACTGGGTGATTTTAACTGCGTCCTCAATGGGCGAGATCGAGCAAACGGACGCGCCATTTACGATAAAAGTAGTAGGACGCTAGCGGACGTAGCTACTGAATTCGAGTTAGAAGACGTGGGCAGCTGTATGGAGGGAACGCGGGATGTGCGTTTCACACGTTTTCAGGGGAATAGCCATGCGCGTCTTGATCGCATTTACGTGTCGCTTTAATTAATAGCCCACTGTAAGACATATGCTGTCTACTTAATACACTTCAGTGATCATTGTTTAGTTAAATGTGATATGGGAGAGAAACCAAAAAGTGCAACTTTCTCATGGAAGCTGTGGAAGATGAATTCCACTTTGATCACTGACGAATATTTCTTAGATCAGGTAATGAGCTGTATCAATGAACTTGCAGAACAATGGGAAAAGTTCAAACAGTGAATAAAAATAAAAACTATTGATCGTTCTTGCGCATTGAGTTACGAAAGGAAAAAGAAAGAAAAAGAACTCCGAATGACTTTGGAAAGACTAATAGACTTGGAGTGCAAACAACCGGGAGAGTATAAAATTGACATACGCAATATTAGGCAGAAACTTGCTCTGTTTGACGAGGAACGCTACCGCGGTGCACTCGTCCGTGCTAGGGCTGAGGCTTTAGCGGCTGGAGAGACGCCAACCAAAAGAGCGTTAGGAGTGGAGAAATCGAACGCTTGACGGAATCATATAGAAAAATATAGAGAAGGACGGTCACGAAGTAGCCAATATGGACAGCATTTTATCCGTATTTTCAAGTCATTTTGAAAACCTTTTTGCGTGTAGACAGGTAAACCTAGAAAGATTTAAAGAAGAATATTTAGGACGCATGCCGCAAGTGAGTGAGGAAGTGAAAAACGCTTTGGAATTATCTATATCTGCATCTGAAGTTGAACGGGCGATTGATAAGTCAAATCCCGGGAAGTCTCATGGACCAGATGGTCTTTGTGCCAAGTGGTACAAATGTTTTAAAAGTGAATTGTCTTCAATACTTGCGGGCGTTTTTAATGAGGCATATCAGGAAAAGAAATTACCACCATCCTTTGGTGAATCGCGTACCGTTCTTATTCCGAAAACAGATGAGGTTGAAAAGCTCAGACACGTCACAGCGTACAGGCCAATCGCACTGACAAACGTAGACTACAAAATATTAATGAAAATTTTGGCAGCTAGACTTCAGTCAGTAATAAAAGATATCGTCGGTCCACACCAAACGTGTGGAATCAAAGGTCGGTCCATAGCTACAAATGTTCATAAAATGCGATCCGTGCTCGAATGTGTTGACACCAGTCAAGCTCGTGTGGCCCTACTCCAGCTGGATCTGGAGAAAGCGTTTGATTGCGTTGCCCTCGCTCTTTTGTTTGCAGTAATGAAGCACATTATTGTTGGTAAGATAATTATTGACGGAGTAGCCATGGCATACCGGAATGGTAGTACGAGACTAATTATTAACAAGACGTTGGCCCCCCCCATTAGAATTGAGCGCTCAGTGCGTCAAGGTTGCCCTGTTAGTCCACTTTTGTTTTGCCTCTATATTGAAACTTTATGTCGGTCGATATTGCAGAATGACAGCATTAATGGGTTTAGAGTACAATCTTCAGAGGTCACACTACTCGCATACGCTGATGATGTTGCGATTTGTAGCACTTCCTATGAAGGTATTGAAGAATCAATCAGAGTTTCTAAATCTTTCGCTGAAGTTACAGGAAGCCACATAAACTGGGGTAAATGCCTCGGCTTCTGGCATGGGTATTGGCCTTCAACACCAGAATTTTTTGCAGCCATTAAATGGACAAGAACGCCAGTTAAATATCTCAGAGTACCGCTCGAGTCATACAAAAGTACTGATGCATATTGGAAACAGCAAACGAAAGAAATTAAAGAGAAAGCGACTAGGTGGAATGCAACCTATCTGTCCATGTTTGCTAGGGCTACTGCATGCAACTGGTTTTTTGTGTCTAAGCTGTGGTATGTGATGCAAGTGCTGTACTGTTTCCGGGTCAATGTGCAAAAATTACATAGGGTGTTTGCAGTATTTGTGTGGGGTTCTAACTGGGAAAGGTGCAGTCACACGAATTTCTTTAGACGGGTGAAGTGTGGAGGCCTTGGGCTAGGACATCTGTTTATCAAGCAGTTAGTAAATAGGTTTTTCTTTTTTCGTGAGACGAGAGATCCTTTCCTACTAACAGTGTGTCAAACAAGACTAAGTAGATTTTTGCCCGAGTTTGTTGTGAGCACTCATGTTACCACAGTGGCTGTGCAAGGATACATGAAGGAAGTTGTGGCCAGCGTGCGGTTTTTGTGTGTTCGGTTTTCAACTGACTACCTGTTGTCTGTTGGAAAGAAAAAACTGTACAAAGATTTATGTGACACGATGCTCCCCATCCCATTGTATAGAGCGCTATATACAGCACGCAAGGGTCAGAATGTACTTAAACGAGTTAAAAAAATGCCAGCAGCTCCAAGTGCGAAAACGTTCTTTTTCAAATTACACACTGGAACACTTCCTGTAAGATCCTTCCTAGAGGAGCGTGGGTTTTATATGCTTTGGGGATCTCACTGTCTAATCTGTAAGAAACCGGAAACTACTGACCATGTTTTTCTGCACTGTTGGGAAGGAGTTTACTTTTAGGACGTATTACAAAGGACAATCAAAAAAGAGTTCCCGTTAGATCCTCATGGGATCAGGTATTTGGATATAGAGAATGAGGATGGATTACCTTTCGATTTTATCATGATGACTGCCTTGCACAGTATATGGCGCTCTAGAATGGCTGGATTTCATTGTGACCCAGACAGAAGACCAGCAAGAGAGTATTTTAAAGAAAGCATCTCAAGATTAATCGAGGTAGTAAGAACAGACGAATGTGTACCTTTATGGGTAGAAAGGGTAGAAGCCCTACTAACCATGACGGAATTCTAGAACGTGATGTGTTATAGTAATGCTTGAGGGGCTTAGTTATTTTCAAGTTATTTGTATTGTTCGTTGTGGATTGTAATATATTAGGCGTAGCAACCCGTTTGTGAAGTTTACCGGAAATAAAGAAAAAAAACAGCGTGAATAGCCTAGCAATTTAAAGCACTCAGTCCACGTACGCGAGCACAACAAAGCGGCGCCGGTTCGACTCCCGCCATATCTCAATTTTTTTTCAGTTTTTTTTCTGTGTTTTTAATGTACTGCTATCTTTTCTAATGCGTTAGGTACTAAAACAAAATAAGAGCAATATTGCGTTCAAGTACGTATGTGGGACTGTGTTTTTTGCGCAACAGTTATTGGTATTTTTATTTTCATTATTACAATTTTTATTTATTTCATAATATAACAGAATTAAGGACTAAGGGGAACATTGGATCTGCTTGATTGTGAAGGGACTAGAGAAATGAGAAAACTCAAACCAAAAAATTTATTTGAGAAAAAACTGAGCATTTCACAGCCGGACCATCTTCTTCAAGGGTAGGCCTTAGGTATGCGCGAGACTTGCTATATGACTCACCTCAAGCTGTGGCAGTTGAGGGAAGGCAATATCACCGAGAAGCAGTTCCAAAATATATTTTGGTTGATGTTTTTTGATTCCTCCAAAATAAGGGCTGCACAATTGTGATCGAGCCAAACCAAGAATTTCGGGCACGAAGTCATGAGACAGAAAATGAATAGTGTTCATTGTTTGAAAAATTGCCATTAATAAAAGGAAGAGTTATGGAGTTCTACGTAGCTTAACTCGCAGTAGGAATTTTATATATACACATAGATAGTTTAAAATGGACAATGTGGCACACACAGACATTGGTAAATTTTTTTTGCAGCACAGTTGAAGCATCTATGTAGAACTGAAGCATCAAGAGAAGCTCATGCGTCCTCACTTTATTGCGCTTTACATAGCTTGTATGCGTCCATGCAGCCACGATATATTTTAAAGCATTTGTTTCACCTATATTCTTCTTATTCAGTAAAGCTGGCCCATAAGTTGTGTCTTATGTAGCACTACAATTGAAGCGTAATCTGCATGGTGGTCTGAAACAATGCTTTTGAAAATCTCAAAACGACCCAGCTCTATACACGACCATCCGAGCATCAATGATAAGCACCATTATGTGTCTGTACATATCAGTTGTGTTCTCATACTTAATCATTTTTCTGACCACTCCCTCTACCCCTACCTAGTTTCTGTCGTGAAGCTGTGGCAAGTTGTGTATAGCTGTATTTATATTGTAGGAGCACATTCTCTCAATAAAAATTTTTTAGGCTACACGCAATTAGATTTCATAGATTTTCATTTCTTTTGTCGGTGCTCAGGAGGGCTAAGCTGATGGTCGATATTTTAAAGTGACATTTCTCTTGGCCAATTTTAATAAAAACAGTTTCATTAATATTGACAAGTTCATTCGCATTGAATTTAGTTCTCATTAATATTGTTTCTACCAAAAAAAACGAGCCCTTGAAGTTATGCTTATTTTGCTTGATTTGTTTTCGTGTGAGAGCAGCAAGTAAAATCACAGTTATTGTAATTCCTTGTGAATGACACATTTTCCGTGTGACAGACTTTAGCACCTGGTCATCTGCAGAAGTTGTATTCATTCTGGAAAGGGGCGAACAGCGGTAACTGACAACACAGACTAGCCTGCGTTTTTCTTTTGTACTATATATGTCACTGTGCATTCATTTATAACTATATAGAGCTCAGATTTCCTGCTGAAAATGTGACAACAAATGTAGATTTTTCATATTTTTGCAACAATCCACATGCCTTTCATACACTATTGCACATTGTCGTAAGCACCTTACAAAATCTGTATATTTCCGTAAGACCTTACCTTCCGCATTTTCCTTATGAAAGCTTCTGTACACTCCATACACTTTCCTTATCCTTCCATATCTTCTATAAGGAACTCTCTGTACGCTCCAATAATTTCCTTATCTTTCCATATTTTCCTTGAAACTCACTCCTTCCACGCCATAAAACTTCCTTATCCTTCCTTATACTCTATAAAAAGCTTTCCATATGCGCCATACATTTTCCTTATCTTTTCGTATACTCCATAAAAACCATTCTGTATACGCCATACATTTTTCTTATCTATCCGTATACTCCATAAGAAGCGTTCCGTATATGCCGTACAACTTCCGTATATTTCCATAAATTTCCATATTTTTTCCGTATGTAGCATAAGGAAATGTTACGGAGTCCATATATTTTCCGTAAGAATTCATACGGAACATTTCAGTAGGGATTCTACGTCTAATCAGTGAATGGTGATTGGCGTGCTGGTCTATGAGGCATGCCGAAACTCATCAGAGGAAGAGATGCTGAAGAGTTAGGCTGAGAGGTACCTTTCGCTGCAAACCTGCCAGACTACATCTGGTGTCTTTTCGAATAAAGTGCAGATTCGAATATATTTATGAATAAGGTATTTACTGAAAGTGATATAAGGATGGCATTGCAGGATCCTTATAGTCGCTCGGCATCAGTGCTGGATGGCGTTTTTATTGAAATGTTAAGGAATTTTGATAGGGGGTCTATTGAGCTGCTAACGAGAGAGATAAATAGCTGATGGTAGGAAGGATCTTTTCCAGGAGAATGGAAACTTGTGACTACTGTTCTCATACCAAAACCGAACAAGAGCGTAGGGATAGAAAAATTCAGACCGATTCCGCTAATATCATATTCAGGGAACGTCGCCGAGCATGTCATTTCAAATAGGCTAACGCGTTATGTTGAGGACAACGGGGTCTTTTCGCATTCAACGATAGGTTTTCGTTCAGGAATCTTGACTAAGCATGCTATACTCAGAACTAAGCATCACTTACTTGATCGGCGGACATGCGACACTAATGTACTACTTCGACTTGGTGTGGAAAAAGCTTTCGACAATATCCGACATTCCTTCATTCTACAAGTGCTATCAGGCTCAAATCTTGAGCAACGGATTTTCCACTTCGTAAAAGCTTTCTTTTAGGATGGAAAGACATGTCTCAGGTTGGGGGAAACCAAGTCCGCAGTCTTCAAATTGGGTTGTCGTGGTACACAACAAAGATCCGTACTCTCGCGAAAGTTGTTAAATCTGGCGATGTCAAAGCTAGCTAACGTACTGGACACTGTCGAGGGTATTGGCTATACTATCTACGCAGACGACGTTACGCTATGGAGTGTCGGTGTGGATTGTTTGAGAGCTTGAGGCTAGGCTGCAAGAAATAGTAACGCTTACAGAAAACTGTTTGATTTCTATGGGACTCAAGTGCTCCACTGAAAAGTCGGAGATGTTAATCTTCAAATTCAAGAGGTTAAGTCGTAGATCACAGACTTGGGTATCGGAAGTTGAGCCTTGAATCTCAGTTTGTGCTAGCAATAGGTCATTGGTACAAAAATTCGATGATATTGGGGCTCTTGGTTCGGTAATTGAAGCAAATGGATTGAACAATACAGCCATTCACCGTATTACCAAGAAGACACAGAAGACCATAAGACTTATCCGAAGGATGTATTACAAGCGTAGTGGATTATGAAAGGAAGGTTCGATGTGCTTGGTTCATGTTCACTACTCTGTCGTCTGTTTTTCAGAGTATATATGACTTGCCCCAAACATTAAAATTTGCTGATATTTCAATGTATGCTGATGACACCGCTATAATATTTACAGGTGACAACATCCAGGAACTACTGGATAAATTCCAAATTGAGCTTGCTAAACTATCAGAATGATTTATTGCCAATAAACTAAGCATGAATACTACAATTACTAAATATACTGTTTTCCACTTACGTTCAAAATGATCTCTGATGGTTCTTTTGCACTGTATTTAAATCAATGCCCTCTCCATTGCACTGACTCATACACCTATCTTGGCGTAATTCTCGATCAGCATCTACATTGGCAGCGTCACATCGAATCTCTTTGCTCTAAGCTAACATCAGGTTGTTTTCCATTGTTTCAGGCGCTGGAAAACTTTCCGAGAAACATTCTACGCATCCTGTATTTTCCATTATTTTCAGTTGCACGTGGCGTATTGCATTGATTCATCAGCCTGGACTTTCAATACTTACCTGGATTCTGTTCGACGTCTACGGAAACGAGCTGTCCGGACTATTAATTTCTCGCGGCGAAAGGAAGCGAGCAAACCCATAATTTCTAAGCTGCAAATCATACCTTTTGATTTCTTTGGTGAAGTAAGTATGACGAAGTGCATTAACAGTGTAAATAAAGACAACTATCTGTTTATTATATCAATATTGCGAATGCCAAATTGCCCAACAGGAAGCAAAATAATTGGGAACTTTAATATATTGTTGGCAAGAAACCTATATGGTCTGAAATTAGTAGAATTTTGGGCTCAAAAATGGAATGACATATCAATTGAGGGAAAGCAGAGCAATAAAATTTCACACTGGTTAAAAACGTATTATCAACAGCAAATGGCGTCTGTAGAGACACGTCCCGTACGCAACCTGTAGATACACTTATATCGATTCTATTGTTTTTTCCCTTCTCTCTCAAATTTGATAAGGTTTTCACATCTAAGTTATACACGACATGTTGTTGTATTGTTCTATACCATAAGTTTTTGTCTGTTAAATATATGTGAGTATATATGTATGTATGTCTAAAAAGATGTGTAACTCTATATATATGTGTGCGTTCATGCATTGTATTTGCTATTTCTCATTTTGGTATGTATTTCTTTAAATATATGTCTGTAAATGACCCCAACACTAGACGTCGTCTAAGGGGTCATACAGTGTTTGCAAACAAAATGTACTTATTTCATGTGAATAAAACTTCAAACTTCGAACTTCAATATATTCTGTGCAATTTTTCGTACGTAGTTGCTATGCTACTTTGGAAAAGAAAGGAGAAAGACAAATGGAAAGTTTGTCCGTGAGTACGTGAAATGATATGTTGTGGCAGCTGGTTCTGCTTAAAACTCTTGATGAAATTGCCGAGGCTCAGCGTACGGCACAGAGAGAGTGGTTGCTGGGTACGCCAGCTGGTAGGTATATCTTACAGTCAATCGGAGAATCGTTGGGAACTCGTGATAGTGTTCGCCTATACGAGTTAACCATGAACATCAGGGCTAATGTCATGGTTCGTTCGTTTGCACAAAATGTGCACCCTGTGATTGGGAGGCGAATGCGGAGAGCTAGGGCTTTGTTGTGCAAGGCAAAAGATCGGGAGGAATTGTCTGCTTTTGCTGACGCAGGATGGATTAATGAAAAAGGTGCTTACTTGGTGGTGGTGGTAGATGGCAAAGGGCGCACTTGAAATGCCGCTTGCGTTTATACTAAAGATCTGGAGGCCACTGAGCAGGTGGCTATTGCACTAGCACTCACTTATTCGGGCAGAGTTTTAGTTTTTAGTGACTCTCACTCTGAAATAAAACCTTCTCGAAAAAAGCTGTTAGTAAACCACCTTACAGACTGCTGCAGGGTACGAAAATCTTTCCGTATACCATCGCTTGATTTCCGGCGCACATGGGGTCAGTGGAAGGAGCCCCTCATATCCTCAAAGAGATGGCCACAGGGAGACAGGATGATTTGTTGGCCGTGCATTCTCTGAGACGGCCGAATCTCTGGCTCCAGAGTTTTGGGACCAGCTTTTGACGCATAACGATATAACCAAACGGTATTACTTGGAGCGCAAAGAATTCCCCTTGTTCCATTGCAGACTTAACAGGCCACATTAGGACTTGTGCAAGCGCCGACGTACTCCAACACGGTCATCATGAGTAAAATTATTCTGGACAGTGGGGTTTCAGTCTATTGCAGTAAGTGTAGGGGCTTGCTTGATTTGAAAAACATTATCTGGCGCTGCTCGGCATTGGCCGGTGCGGCTTCTCAAGGTAAAACCTGGTGGTAGTGAATACTATATAGTGACGCACTGGCGCACCAACTCAGGGCTGTCCAGAGGGCACATGGACTTTGTCTTTCTGTCCCGACGTGGGAGGAGCCAGCAAAGACTCATCCTTAGAACCTTAATATAGTTCTTTATACCATACCATATCATACCATACCATATCATACCATACCATACCATTGTCATTGCGCTTTCTAACAAGGTGCTATAGTAAGATAGCATCTTTTCTTAGCGGACTGTAGCGCTCCTTGACGGTCACCTTCTCGCAACAAACAGGTTTATAGACGCTGAGTTCTTTATTAACGTCAATTAATCCAGAGCTGCAGAAAGAACTGATAGTTTGTTCGTTATATGCAATGATGTTTAGCGTACCAGTAACCATTGTGACTTAGCCAAGCAGACACTCTGTAGTGAAATGCTTCAAATAATTTGGCCTGCCGGCGGTTATTTAATTCGAACTGACATCGAACAGCACACAGCCCTCTAGCATTTCGCATTAATAGAAATGCGACCGTTGCGACCGTGTATTCTTGGTCAGCACAAAAGCGATGGAATCCATGATGCATCGCGGTGGCTCTTAAGCAAGAGCACTTTACCATACCGACACCGGAGATCAGCTCGGTAGGCAGATGATCAATGGCCATGCCATTTAGCAAGTTCCACGAGCAGGTACTTACCTATAGTCAGGCAAATAAGAGAATGCCCGACACAAGCGCTATGATAATGAACTAACGTGTGAGAGAAGTGTACCGCTGTTTACGCGTGGTACTGATAACATCGGTTAAGAAACAATCAAGCATATTAAAATATCTATTTCACAAACTAACACGGTGCCATTGCTGCGAAGCAAGGCTCCCATGAGAAGGTCATATGTTCGATCCTAGCCGCGGTGGTTTCATTTCATGCAGGAGAAATCGTAGAGGCCCATGTACTGCGTGATGTCAGTGCACGTTAGAAAACACCAGACAGTTAAAGGTTCCTAAACTCTTCACGTGTTTCATATTCACATGGAAGTTTTGAACGCAAAGCTCCAGGCATTCTTATTTGGACTCTAATGAGAACAACAAAGAAGTGCAAAAAATATCGGGTCAGCGTAATTTTCCTTCTTTGGCTGATAAGTTGCAAAACCTCCTGTTCATGTTCCATGCGCTAGGTTTGCGGAGGCATAGCAACACTGGCTCAATATAGATTGACAAAGGCGCCGATATCTGCACGTGAAAAACATAGCAGCGGCTGGTTACTGATAACAGAATCACCGGTGTATTTTATCTCTTCGTCTGTTGAAACAGACTAACCTATTCTTCTATGTGTAGTCACCGAAGCATGGAAACACGGAATTTTCACCCTGTTCGATAGCTGAGTTGAAATGAATTGAGGAGCTTATCAGACGAAAAAATGCTATTATGGCCAGGCTATATCAGAGTTCTGCACTCATTTCCACCACTCATAGTTTGAAATGTACAACGAAGTCAACGCACGCAAACGTTTTTTTTTATTTTATCCCCATAAAAAGGTGACTGCGCAAGCAAGAGGGCGCCTTTGTGCTTGTCATTAGAACGACTTTGTCTTAAGGCGTGCACTATGGTAGATAAGGTTTATTCGAAAAATAAGCCAAACTCCGGCTGACTGATTGGCAGAAGCATGCACTGAACACTCGCATCACCGCCACAATAATCCTTTGCACAAATAGTCCTGCTGCGTAGAGCAATAGGGGTGCTAGGCGGAAAAGTTTCGACGCACCTTCATGTGCCTGGAGTGTCGGCTGATCATGCCCATGGACTGCTGTGACCGTATTGCATAAAGAAGATGCAGCTACCTCGATGACTCAAGTGTTGTAATGAGAAAATGAACGTGCACACGGTTTGAAGCATTTGTCTTACAATGGCGCGGCCTGTTCACCAGCCGCATCATTAGTTAACCAATCGTCTTATATTGTATGGAAGACCTCAAACATACGGAAATTTACTGCCCTGAATGCTGCTAAACGCAGCACCAGACGGAAACATTTACCGCTGCTGGGGCTACCAACGCAGCGCATTTGACTTGGTAATGTGAGATGCTTTGTGGGAGTAGCCTTTCAGCCAGATAGCACGTGCTTAGGGCGAAATGTGGGTGGGTGGTGTGAACGGGTGGCTCTTGGATAAACGCTGCCGGACAGTGCTTGGACTGACAAGCACGACTCTAACAGTGGGAATGGTGGAAATAGAGGCTACAACCAAGAAGTACCAGTAATCTGCTACATAATATATGTAGAGTACTGCTTTTATTTCTATAGCTTCCACATGTGTAATTGCTATAGGCCACTCCGTTTTCAGCATACTTACTCGAGTGACGCCGATTGTTAAACACCTGGACAAGAGCCACGTGACTCAGGCATCGCTAGTCCATCTCGTGGGCTTCAATTTAGGCTGAAGGCAATGATACACATCTGTCAGCTATTTCGGTTTTCTTTCTAAGTGCTTGTGAGCCACTGCTTATAATATTTATGAGAGATGTGAGGAATTAAGACACCGAAATATAAGTATAAATACATAGGTGATATGTGCACACATTTCTCTTAAACTCGCTGAACTCCTAGCTGGCCATGATAAACCATGCTTAGGATCATCAACATTGGGGCACGAAACCGCTCACTTGGAATGACGACTACATAGGTATTTTGAGAAGGCCCCGAGTATTGATTGGCTTTATCGTTGTGATGCTAAAGCGAAGAACCAAGGTGGTTGGCTAGATTCCTAACGGCAGAGTAAAAAATCCAACTGCCTCTTTTAGGGTAAAGTCAGCTGTAAAAAGGAATCAAACTCAAATGATTTCGAAGCCTAATTTGTTGCCTTCATAAGATGGTTATCTTATGAGGCATATCCATTTCGAATCCAAGATAAATACCCCACCCCCACCCCCTGCACAATAATGTCACACCAGGGAAAATGTGCTTGTTGTCGCACTATTACCCGCCTAAAATTTTTCAAAACACACAAAGAGTAAACCATTCGACAGGTGTCAAAAGAGTAAAACCGGCTTTTGCACCAACACTGTTGCAGTCTTGTAAAATAATAATAATAATAATAATAATAATAATAATAATAATAATAATAATAATAATAATAATAATAATAATACCCTTGTGGGTCTTCAGAGTCTTGAGAAACCAAATAACTCCCTAGAACTCACTAGATCTCAGCGAAGATCTTGGTGTAAACTGATTATGGCCATACCCTGAAAAATGCACAAGTGGTCTAGTGAATAACGTACTCGGGTGCTGACCCGCAGGTCACGGGATCGAATTCCGGCTGCGGCAGTGGCATTTCCGATGGAGGCCGAAACGTTGTAGGCCCGTGTGCTCAGATTTGGGTGCAGGTTAAAGAACCCTAGGTGGTCGAAATTTGCAGAACCCTCCACTATGGCGTCCCTCATAATCATATGGTGGTTTTGGGACGTTAAACCCCACATATCAATCAAATCAGTCCAAAATGCACAAGAACACGATAACAAGTGTCTTATTGACTCCATGAGAACTCTGTAAGGCGTCATTTTAAGAGAGTATATAGGACATGCGAATTCGTTTTTACGCAAGATCCACTTACAGCGCAAGTTGTGGCGAAGGCTCCACTGTCTGCTATGCTCGACATCTAGCCGTTCGCTATGTTCATAAAGAATCTTCAAATGTCGCGACACTGCTGCAACTATATTTAGATGTCACATTAAGGTTTCACTTGACGCATTACATGGGACCTGCAGTTGGCGACGAATGCTTGCAGAGTAGTCGTGGCTCTCAATACATCCCATGTGTCGCCAGCGTGGCAGCAATGTCCGCATAAGGAATACATCTTAATCTACGATTTCTTGGGTGAAGCTACTCTCTACGAAGCTATTATCTGCACGTCGAAGATTGTAGTTACTGCAGTTAGTTTTAACGAGGCCGCGCTTGGTAATCTCGAAAACACGTCGTTTAAGTTTTTCTTAGCGTTAGCGTTATCTATGAACGCTAGTTCAGTATGAAGAGCGTGTCACCTTTCCTGGATGTGTAGCCCTGTTGAACACGCTCACTCGAAACAAAAACCAATTGGGCACGTTAACACGCACTTTAGTGGTTTTCCTAATTTCCGTTTTGCATTTTTTCGAACGGAAGCCATATTCAAGTTTGTCAAATTTCACAAACGTGAAACCAAGTATTTTCTTGCATTGTTCTAAGAAAGAGCACGTGCGCTTTTTAGTACTTCGCTGCTAATAACCTGAGGGGAAAGTGGATGTTTTTCTTCCAGTAATGAAATGATTGAACAAGAATTACCGGTCGGAACCAATGAAGCTACATGGCGGCGCATCAAGATCGGTGGACGCGTAATTTCCCCGCCGAACGGCTTTGGTTTTGTGACACCGATCTCGAATATATTAAATATACATTGTATATGAAATATACCAATATATGACGTTCTACAACGTTGAAACGCTGTAATGATGCGGGCAGAAAAAAAGCTCTTGCCATGTAGATGTCTTTTTGATTTCGCACAGCGTCGTCTCGGTGATGTTTGCGAGAAAACTTTGTATTGGAGAATTGGAGTGATCCGGTGGTATAGTCATGAGTGTAGATCAAGAATTGTTCTTAGGCTTAAAACAAAAACATGTTGTAAGAATAAACCTTTCTATATAACACAACGCCGTGTAAATTGTACAATCAGTGTGGATGAAAACGAAGATGTTCTTTATTTTTAGTTCATGAGTAAATGACGTGACATTGCCAAATATCAGTTCAACGATAATATTTCCTCATACGAAGTATAGCTTTCGTAAAATAACTATTATTATTCAAATGTTCATATATAGTGCACTATTTAAAGAGACAAATGAAAAATAGCTGATAAGGTGAAGATTTCTGGAGGTGCCTGTGGAAGAAAATATTTAAGTGATACTATTCAACATCGAGCAACCCCTACCAGCGTCTTTGCTTAATATACGATCCAAACTTGGCACTAAATCGGAAACCACATTTTTTGAAGAAGTTTTCTGATGAACATCATTCAGGTGAAGTTTGAAGACATTTGGAAGGCTCCAATGTTACAAGCCTTCTTGCTCTCCAAAATGTTTTAGTAATTTCTTATTTTCAGTGTGGTGAGTCAACATAATTTTTTAAAAGTACAATTGAGATGGTCGCTGAAATCGCCAGGACGTTTCGCGTGGAATTAACCATCACTGATACAACGTTTCCATTTCACCCAACATACGTTGAGCTGTGACGTGCTTTTTTGCGTAGAAGGGACCTTGATACCACAAAAGTATAAAAAGGAACGTGTTATGACCTACTCATCCTACAGTGGAACGCAATACTAAGTTTCATTATTTTTAGCGCAGTCGGAATATTTATTTGTTATGCCTCTTGTCTACTGGTAAAATTATACACTGGATTCAGTGAAGACAGTCTATTCCTAAAATGTGAATAGCGTTGCCTGCTGGTTCTTCGAAAACGAGTGCTGAACAGGAGTTCATCGCCTGCAATGGAAAAAGACAGAAAATGTGATGTTAAACTTCAAATTAAACTGGCATGAAAACTTCATGTAATGTTGGCGGCAACATTTATATTTCTTTTGTTTCTAATTCCTGCGAGTCTACCAACGCAAGTACATAGCCTAGTGTTTTGTCAAAGCTGGACCACTATGCACTGTGGCCCCACGTAGTTTTTCTTGAACCAGCTGCGACTGCATCAGAGGAGTGAGAAAACTCGCTTAACAATAGTTTCCGATCCATATGTTCAGGTTTCACAGCAGGCGAGAGCAGCTGTCGGGATCTTTGTTGACTCGAGTAATGCGGCTTGCCTTTTGCGAAAGCACGTACTCCCGCGTGCGAGTAGCTGAGGGCTTCGGCGTCATGACAAGCCAGACCTATGATAAACTATTTTTAATTTTAATGCATGAGTATCACAATGCAAAATGTCATTATTGCTTATTTTCTGTTTCTTGTTAAGGCAGTCAGCAAAAGCAGTATTGTATAAGAGCAGAAACCTCCAGAAACTGGAGCAACCACATTTAAAAGTGCATTTAAAAGGCCAAAAAAAATTCTGAGGTGTTGAATGTGCATATTTGTTTAGAGAGATACTCGTCAACTGCAGCGATTTAGTAAATATTGACCACACTTTTTATATTAAAAAAAATTTAACACAGAGCTGGCTAAAGGTTCATTTTAAAAAATCAGAAATTGGAAAAACACAAGATATCAATAAATTTAGCGGGATGAGAGCCATTGAAGCAAACTTGTGTAATATCAATGAAGAGTACCTAATGCGTAAATAATATTTCCAACATGGTGATCTAGTGCACAGGGCTATTTAAAACGATACTTGCTCGCTTAATGGGAAACGATATACTGTTTACCGATATGTCACACAATATTATTGGACTGTAAGAAATTTAGGAGCACGTGAGTGTATTCTAGTACTCCTAGATGGGGAATACAAATAGTTTCAGTTCAATTGGCGCTGTTTAACGAATGTGCAAAAATGACTTTTTCCAACTGAGAGAAAGCAGATTCCAAGCATTCGTTAAAGAATAGGTTAACAAGAGAAGCAATAGTTTTTCTGCTGAATGTAATCTGTAAATATTGCTTGGTTTGTGATGGAGTGCCTCCCGGATCATCTTGATGATAATTATCTATCTACGACACACGGCAAACATCGCACCTAACAGCTCTGTTCTAAAGATACTATATGAAAGGAGCAGAGCAATAATTAACAATTTTTTTAGTTTTCATGTATTCAGGCAAATGTGCCATTGTCAAATTTGCACTGATATGGAATCTGTGGAGCAATATAAAAAGCTTTACGCACAGAAGTAGACATCGTTTTTACAAGGAGCTCGCCTGTTAGGCTTGTTCCTGTTTTTCTGGTGACAGCATATTGTGTACTGACAATACATTTGTTCAATGCCACAAATGTGAATAGGCGTTATAGAAGTAACACAAAGCCATTTCATGCCAAGCCACAGGAGCCGTCATGTACGCAAAATAACAAATCATAGTTTGCATCACTGCAGATTTTGCATTTCTGGCGTGATAAAATAAACATGGCTTTCGTGGACATCAATAAAAATGCATTCAGTGAAGCAAACCAAAATCACAAATAAGATACCCCGCGGTGACAAAGTGTGAGTAGTAAGATGTAGTATCAAAGATCTGTTATGCTTGTCTATGTGACGGCAGACTCATGCGCTGAATAAATTAAGCCTCACCTCTCCCATGATACAAAATACCGATGTGTAGCTCGTTGTGCCTTGTGCTTTGGCGCTGTTGTTGTGACTTGGCACCTAGAAAATGAAGTACGGGGAAAGCTCGTTAGTTCGAATTCAGGTAATTTGAACTAACACCCTAGTCCCAGTAGAGCCCTATATGTATCCTTAGGAGGTAAAACTGTCGATAAGTCAAGCTCGTCGGTATCACAACGGTAACCTTGAACTGGGGGCCTCTGGTTTTTATAAATCCTTGCAAATGGCAGCCCTCAGGCATCACAATGCGTTACAATAACCAGCCCATTTAAATTTAGTACTGATGCAAAACAATAAAACAGCGGCATTTCTGAGGGCATAACAATGCGGAAGCGGCGCTGGAGAGAGAGAGAGAGAAAACACTTTATTTAAAAATATATATCCACCAAATATGCGCGAGAGAACCCTAGTGCTTGCTGCTTATGGTGATCCCGGGGACCACCAGATTTCGTTGGGCAAGCTCTAAACGAGGATCATGAAGTCGCGTGTACACAAGCAAGTACAAATTACCTATCACTAATAAGTTTGATAGCCTTATATCTGCCTTCTAAATACGCGTAATTCGGAGCACACAGAGTGTAATATTTTCATACTGCTCACATGAATGCATCTAAGTTCTTGTTTTTAGAGTTGTGGTTGATGAGTTCAGATATATTGGGTAGAGCTCCATGAACCCAGTTTACGAAATTGGCTGCAACAAAGGTGTCGTAGCGTCTTGTTGGTTTTAATGAGTTAAGAGGTGTCTTCTTCTAAGTTCTGCTGATGCAATGAAGTGTGATGTCATCTCATTTTAGCGTGCCCGAATCATTCAGACTCCGCTTAATTTGAAGTGCCTTATAGTTCCTTTTGTACTTGAATTAATGAATTATTATTGTAGTTACACATTACATGTGGCATTCAAAATTATTTATTATAATAAATGGTGTCTGTACGTACACACGAAATAACAAAGTTCTGAGCTCTACTAGATAAATGCGCTGCGGCGAACTCTTTGCCACTATCTGTTTCACAAAAATGGACATTTTATTAGTCCCGCGCGTTGTGAATCTATGTGGAGAACTACCTACTTCGTAGAATATTGAATTCGCATTGGGAGACAAATTAAGCCTATGGTATTCATCGCTAATACTGGTTTAGTTGTATTTGGCAGTATAACGGTGAATGCGAAACCACTTCAACAGAGGTTCAGTTTTAGAGGGCACGAAAAACACTTGCTGCCGGACGCTTAATCATGTGGAAGTGATGCCAATGACTAGATGCTTTGATTGGCTTGAACATACCACGTAGCGTTCAAAACAATATCATACTTAATCTTCATTTTCGTATTTTATTCTGAAAGCAACCACAACATGAGGCTAGGAACCTTGTGCAGTGACTCTGTGGGACTTTTTAGGTATGTGTACAAAAGGTGCACAATGATTTGCAGTAGACAATAACGTGAACAGCACAGTGATATGCGAAAGACAAATTTTTCTATGTCGTAGTGTCTGCTTGTGAAGTTTTAAGATTGATAACTTCTGCTGTCGTGCAGCAGACATCCTCACTCATGCTGCGTTCATCTCACAGCTTGGTGCTACGCACTCTCCTGTGCTACAGAAGGCAGCCAAAAAAAACGTCATGGCACCCTTTAAAAAAAATATGCAATAAAACACACGCAATGCATCAAAGAACCAAAATTGTCTCAGATGTGCAACAGCTGAATGGAATTTTAAAAAAGGAGCATCGAGCAACGTGTTCAATCAAAGAAATACCTTATATTTTTCAGAAATGAGAAATCACGACTATCCGTGTCTTACTCGGACTCTCCGTCAGGGGTGATTGTTTAGCACGAGGGGGTAGCAGAGTTCGTAACACCTTCTTCTCAAGTGAGGTGGTTATGCTTGTTTTTACCGACGTGCCGTAGTCCTTTCTAGTGCCCACTTAGGAGGACACTGCCGACCAGTTCAAGTTTCCAGGTTTTGCCTGAATGTGCCCCGACTCCACAAAAAGGCGCTTTTGGAAACTGCACTCGAACTCGACCATGTTGGACTTCTCAATGGCAGGACAATGATTATTGAGCTCAATGTTCCCAGCCAGGGCACTTCTTTGTCAGTCGAACTTGTGGACGTCATTCGCGGCGGGTGCTATCGCAGCCTCTCTGAACAATTTTTCCCTTTTCTACGTGCAACGCACCACATTTCGTACGAGAGATGCAGTATACCTGTGATGTGACGTGCGCCCGAAAGAGCGGCCGTGCTTCGGCGTGAGGTGTAATAGCAGACGACGATGTCAGTTATGCTGGTACGAAATAGCGGCAACGCGTGCGACTGGTCAAGAGGGAGAAAAAAATTGGGGGACCCTTGAGCTTGGCTTTCAAGTGTGGAACGCGATAGCGAAAGCCAGCCCCTAGTGCGCCCTTTAACTGCTAAGTGCATACTTATTATTAGGTTTCGTCACACACACACACACACACACACACACACACACACACACACACACACACACACACACACACACACACACACACACACACACACACACACACACACACACACACACATATACACACACACACACACGCACACACACACACACACACACACCCACACGCACACACGCACACGCACGCACACGCACACGCACACACACACACACACACACACAGAGAGAGAGAGAGAGAGAGAGAGAGAGAGAGAGAGATTGTACCAGCGCGTGCGCGTGAATGGTACTACAGGTTTTTTATCTGAAGCGAGTGTCGCATGGCCCCCAAGATACGCACCACGCGCTTACCATCTCAGAGGCCAGCACACAATGCCTCACACATGTCAGCACATTATCTAGCGTTTGCTGTTTGATTGATCAACGCCTCTAGAAAGGCATATGTTTCCGCTTGATGGGCATAGTTGTCCATTTCTAGACCTGTTTAAAAGTTCTTGTGTGTTTTTAGCGCTGATGGCTGCACTATCCAGGCCTTTTTTGACGTAGTTTGATGGCCTCCTGACTGCGCCTACAAATCACCAAATGGGCTCGTTTTCGTCGTAACACGTGTCGAATAAAATGCGTTAAGGACAGTCCTTTCACTACAAGACATTTATGTAGCGTTTTTTTCTCGAAGCAGCTGCAAGTAATGTCGTGGCTTTTTGGTACGACACCTGCTTGCCACGCGAACAGTCCGGCTTCGATCCTCAGTGAAACCTAAATTTTCCTGTATTTTATTTGCTTCTTTCTCAGTTTTTTTCGCTCACAGAAGATTTTTCGCTCACAACCAACGGTGCCGACACCAATGGCGGAATTTCTGCGAGACGTGCTCTGCAACGCTATCGCGTAAAATCTACTCACAGGCGGACACGAGGAACATCAGAGAGGGCACTATTACTACGTCATCAACATAAAAGGAGAGTAGCCCAATCAACAGCTACCACAACGATTTCAGGAGCCAATGACTTGAAAACACGGCAATTTAGAAAGTCCCAATGAGAAGCCGACGAGTCCACCCGAGGAGTGCAACGCAATTGTCAACTGGGAGGGGGAATCTGTTCGGGAAGAAGTAGGGTTGAGGCAGTTCGCTAGCGTCACAGTCGTGGTTGGCCCCGAGTCCCTGGCAGAGGTCAAGAGTCGAAGTGGCCTGTGGCCTGCTTCGCTTGGCTTCAAGCTACGATGGTCCACGGAGTCATCGGGAAGCTGTCGCAGCCATCCTGTTCACAGTCGGGCGTTAGCCCGAGTGCTTGGCTTTGGCCCCTGGTCCGTGAGTCCGTGCGTCCGAGCCTACCATCGTCGGCCATGTCTTCGGCACCTTCCTGCTCCATCATGCCTTCATCTGACGGTCACGCTGCTCTTCGACTGATTCTTCTGATGAGGGCATCTCCATGCACGTATCAGCTCGCCGTAGACGTCTGCGACACTTTAGTATATTAGCAGTCTCCGGTGAGACTTTTGGTTTTGTTTGGACTAGACTTGTTTTTGCGACTACACACAGCTCTGTGCATAGGGTGCAAGATGTTTTGTTCAAATTACTGCTTGCTGTGTGTTTTGTGTTCCTGTGTTGCTTTGAATGGGCGAGGGAAAGAGAGAATAGCCTTACAATTTTTTTAGTGAGAGTATTGCAGTCACCGACGCAACGTGCTCGTACCTCTATAATTCCCAAAGAACGTCATCGCAATATCACTCCTTGTTCATCTTTTTCTGTGTTTTGAGAACGGGATATAGAAAAGTGAATATCTACGCTCGGCCGCTTTTTTTTATAGTACCAAGAAGGCAGACCCCCTCCCCCCACCATAAAAAGCTCAAGAATTGTATTACTGTATTTTTTGTGCGGATTGTATCTCGTCCAACGTGGGAGAGACAGAAACTTTTTCAGAGAGGCTGGGACAGCACCGCAATGACGTCCGCAAGTTTTGCCGACAAATGAGTGCACTGGCCGAGGGCAGCGAGGTCAACGATCACCGCATCGCTTTGACCACTCCCACGTCGTCAACTTCGAGGCCAGTTTTGACAAGCGGCTTTTCGAGGAGTATAGGGGTATTGAATTGAATGAAATTGTTTATTTTTTTGCAACACAAGAGATGGCCCTGGGGCTATGGCAAAAGGCAACATTTAAATGGCCTGACCAGGCCCCTAGCCCCACGCAGCACAATCACACAAGCAGCAGTTCAATACAAAACGCAAATAGCTTAGAAACTGTAATTCAAAAACCTTATACAATTTTATGTTCAACTATACAACAGTATCAGGCAAACCATACACTGTTTGTATTCATTTCCGGAACCTGTAGTCAAACTTTGTAAGTATAAGTATGCATAATAAAATAACTATTGTTACACACAAAAATAGTTGTTTACAGAGATTCAACACGAAAGCATTTTAACAAAAACACAAAAACACACTCGCACACAATAATAGAGCTACAAAAGAGGACACAAAAGAACATAAAATTTATTGCTCGAGTAGAAGCTGTTGAACATTTTTCCGGAAGGCTAGCAAAGAAGAGCAGCTGTGCATCACATCAAGTAAAGAAGGGCACATATTTAAAAGAGTTGGTATCTGCCATTCGAGCAGTGGTATGCCGTATCCTGTCCTAGTTTGATTTTTTTTAAATGAATTGTCTCTGATACTATAAAGCGGATCAGCATTAGTGTATAATGATAAAAATATTTCTGGGTCTGATTTCAAGTTCAGGAAGGCTGTTTCGGCTAGGCGTTAATTATATATGTCCTTAACAGTCAATATGTAGCTATATATCAAATAGGAAGAAACATGTTGTCGACTTGATAAGTTGTGAATGAATCTTAAACCACGTTTTTGCATTAGATAAAGAACATGAACGTTTGTTTTTGACGTAGCGCCCCTCACTAGTATATAATACTGCAGCCTTGTGTGAACAGTACAATGGTAAAGTTGTCGTTTTATGTTCTCGGGCAACAACATACGAAGTTTGTATAGGGTGCCAATTGTTTGGGCTACACTACGTTTTACTTAATTTACATGATACGTCCACCGAAGGGATTCGTGAAAATAGACACCAAGAAATTTACATTCTGAAACCTGTTGTAGCGCTTCTGATTCGAACGATATGGCATTTAGACGTTGGACCGCCTTATTTAAAGCAGAGAGGATGACAGATTTTGCTTATTGTGTATTTAAAAGTAGCTGATTTGCACTTAACCACTGCGATAAATTTTGGAGGTAGAGATTTGCATCAGGTACGATGACTGTTAGATCTTTTGAAGAGAAAAACACATTTGGGTCGTCAGCGTATAACACGATTTCAGGAGTCTCAGGAATGTTGACAATATCATTATTATAAAGAAGAAATAGTATCTGTCCTAATATAAACCCTTGTGGGACACCAAAAGCGAGATATCGAGCCTCTGATAAAACGGTATTATATACAAAAAACTGTACTCTATTTGAGAGATGACTCTGCAGTAGCTTATACACCGTGCCACGTATTCCGTAAAATGGGAGCTTTCTGAAAAGAATATGATGCTTGATTGAATCAAAAGCTTTTTTTAAAATCAACAAAAATACCAATTGTATAGAGGCGGTTTTCTTTGTTGAAAAGAATTTTTTCTTTAATGTTAACTAAAACTCATCCTGATGAATACTTTTTGAAACCCATATTGTTTAGGAGATAACAGTTGATAATTTTACGTGAATAGTCATTCGGGCGTTAATTACTTTTTCAGCGATCTTTGAAAAAAGCGGAAGGATAGATATTAACCTGTATTTAGAAATATTGCTAACCACGCCTCTCTTGTATAAGACACTTATTTTGGCGATTTTCATTTGGTCTAGAAACGTACTAGTTTCTAAGATTAAGTTACATAAATGAGAAAGCACATAACAAATTAGATCAGAGACTGCCTTAATAGGTGCCACTTTGATACCATCTAAACCACAAGCACATATATTTTTAAGTTCATGTATCAAATCACTGATTTCGATAGGAGTTGTAGGGCAAAGAAACATTGTTTGCTGCAGACTCGGAGGCATGTACTTTTCGACTTCGTCGTTGTTCTTTCTTTGTAAGCCCGGGCGAACGAGCGCATCGAGGCACGCTAGACACAACTGCCATCTGGCAGTTATCTTCGAAAAACGAAGACGTGGTCCCCGCGGAGAAAGATGCGCGCCAGTCTCGGAGTTGATAAGGTGTAGAACGCAAAGCGATGGGCAGGTGCCATCACCGTGACTTCGTAGCTAAGCGTTGGAAACACCTTTTTGAGCAGCGCGTAGCACTGTCAGCGCAGCGCTATTAAACGCTACACTTCTTAGGGTTACTTGTGTGTGCCTCTGCTAGTATAAAGGCAGACATACAAAACATCGAAGCGTTATATTAGCGCCTCAGATATGCGCAATAATTGCTTTTTAATTGACAATCGCACAACTATGAACGCTAAACCTTGAGCAATATTGGTGGGCGTTGCGGATAGGGTTGGCCGTTAGGTGCCGTTGGAGGTATCATTAGGGCGGACAAACAGACAAGTGTACAGACAAATGTACAGACAGACAGACAGACAGACAGACAGACAGACAGACAGACAGACAGACAGACAGACAGACAGACAGACAGACGGACAGACCAAACGTTTTCCGTCAAAGGCCCCAAGAAAGACTATCGTCTTTAAAAGGGTAAATTTAGATATATTAGCATATTGTGTCATACACGAACACCGTATAACCAAGTCATTATGTTTTATTCTGCCAGTTGCACATTATACACAGCGTAAGCGGTTTTTTTAAACAAGCGTGTCTTTAAAGAAGGAGTTGTTAAGCGAAAGTGATGAGTAAACTTTTATTGCGAGGAACCTACACAATATTACAATACACGCATTGTAATAGTACAAACGTGACAAAGAAACATTTTTTGCGAAAGAGGTTGTGTTTTTAAAAAAGGCGGCCAAGGCTTGTTGCTTATGTAGTCGCCGAGTAGAAAAGCAGGTGCAAATTATAAATCTTTACGTGGATATTTGTAATAGAATATGTTTAATATTCATATCAGTGATCAGCTTGAAAGTTTGGAGCAACAGGATAAATTCGGCAGAAACGAGGCGGTAATAACGTCTTTGCATTTGAAGATTGGACCTGTGACGTGTGCTCAGAGAAGGTTAAAAATCACATTGATGCAAAGAATTGCTATTTCATGTTTTCCTACGAACATCAACGTATGAATACATTCGCAACTGAACAAAAGCTAAGTCCTGGAAAGCCAACTGCGTGTCTCCTAGTAACTTTTATTGCATTACATAAGGAATGCAAAGACGCTGTGAGGAGTTTTATAGGAAATATTTCAGGGCCAGTAACAAATACTCTAAAAATAAGATGAATTGAGGGAACTTACTTGGTGAGAGGAACAGGTTAGTGGAACGAGGTCAAAGCTGAGCAAATACCGGACCCCTTCCTGATAGGTACCCTGAACAAAAATATTACATTATCTTCACACTGAGAGCTACCTGCAATAAGCGTATATGTTTAGCAAAGTTGTCTGTCACAGCACGACATTGTTTTGACTCAGAAATGAGACATTTCAGCCATATATAAAAGATAACGTTCCGCTAACGCATCAAAAAATAACATGCGGATTACCATAATGCACTATTTTCTGGTAGTGGCCTACAGAAACTGTAAACTACGGCAAAATCTTGGTTAAACGAACTCCACCAAACCGACATATAAATGAGCTTTACATAAACGAGAAGAGTACAATGTTTTCGCATTGTTTGCTCATTGATTTAAAAAATGAGTTATGATTTAAAAGTATTTTACAGTAAATCACGACCATAGCATGTGAACAGTTATACGTTTTTGTGTAATGTTTCACAAAAGCTACAGGTTGATGGTGCACATGTATATGGCATGAAATTTAGTGGCGTGGTCAGTTCATTTACAAAAATGAATAAGATGCTATGTGCGTGTTAAGCTAGCCCAATAACTGTACTCCTCACTTGTTCTTTCCTGTTTAAGCTTATAGGCTTATTAGAAGGGGGGAACCGATATTCAAGCACTGCCATCATTACGTCTGCTGCTCCTTTGCTTAACTTTTCAATTGAGTATAGAGGGTCTTCCATAACGTTGATTCACTACCTTGTCGTTAACATTAGAACCTCTTAAGAAGCAATCGTCAGAATTCAGCTGTTAGAACAAAAGTTCAGCAACACTGAGGCATTTTAAATCCGGTACGTCAGCCGGGGCAAAGGATGCCGTTTAAGTCACACACCAATAATAATACAGAAAAATAGGGAAGGTAACATGGCATGCAGACCATCGAGTAACAATGGTTGGATAAATTAGGAAGCTTTATTAAGAGTCCTTAAAGACGTCACTAGAGTGCAGTGGACTCCTTCAACGTTCGGACAAGCAGGCTAAACCTGATGGCCGCACACAGCTGATCTCCTTTGTTGGGGCTTCTCATGAAGGCACACCACTTCGGGTTGGATCACCACCCAGTAAAAGCGGCAATTGCTGAAGCATGCGCTCTAATTGAGCTACCTACCCGAATCTGGAACGCGAGCTGCTAGTGTAAATATACTGACAAAGTATGAAATAAAGCAAAATTTTCAGATCAATTGCACGGCAGGAGTCTAAACGTCATTGCCTGGGTTCTGTGTACAAACTAATTGTTAATGACATGTGTGCCATACTGTTCATGAAGTAGTCAGAAATTGTAAAAAAACTGATAAATTAGGCATTCACGTTAGAACACAAATATTGTTAAGGATGGAGGACCAAGCCTAAATGGTTTTGTCCTCAAAGACATATATCGACACTTGTTTACTTAGTGAAATAAAACTAAATTTCAAGATCTGCATTTTATTGACATTGAAGTATGCATTATTGTTCCATAAAGGCAACAAAAGTGGCAGATATGACACCTTGTAAGAACCAGTTTAATGCGAAGCAGTCGGCAAGTACTTGTATATTCGGCAACTTTTTATTAAGCCGGGCGTCACAAGCTGAATGGACGTCTTTTTTGAAGCGTGGACATCGTAGGCCTTTCAGGAAGGTCGACTAATTCGCGTTTAAAGGGTAACCTATGACCTGATGTAAAGTCAGCACTAACGTGAAGACGAATACGACAGTACAATTAAAAGGAAGTGCAATTTACGATGCGAATATATGAAGAGCAGACGTAAAATTTGTTAGCGTATTTTTCAGATGTTGGGCAACTCTTCGATATATCTTGGTGAATCATATGACTACACATGTAATGTTTATTGGAGTAGTATATAAATGAAGTCAAAACTAGAACCACAATTGTCGTTAATCAGACAAGATACTGGTGTCATAGAAGTAGCTATGTACTCTTCATTGCTTTCTTTAAAACTTGAAGGGCAGCCCTCCAGCTTTTATTGACGTTGCATCGGCACTACGCTTGCATGGGGCGTTTTGATTTTCAAAGCAGTTTAAAGGCCTAGGGTCGCTCTGTGGTAGAGTACCTGACTGCCGCGCAGGATGCTTGGGCTAGATTCTTACTCCGATCCTGATTTATATAATTTGCACACATCTGGTCAGCGTCACTGACAAACTTTCTTTACAACCTAAACACATGTCTGGGGAAGAGCACTTGACAACGTACGTAACGGGGAGGAGCGTAGTCGATTTTTTAGATGAGGGGGGCAATTGTTGAAGGCCTGAAGAAGTCCCATATTTTTATAATTTGTCCTCTGTAAACACCCTCTTCAATCCAAGTTTCGGGGATCCCCCGAAACTTGAATTTTAAGCTCGTAATTATGGTCATCCCCCTTGATCACGAGCCTGATGACCGGATTTTTGTGTTCGTCATGTCATGACCAGGGAGTAATATTCGTCAAACCTTCTTAACCTCCTATACCAATTTGGTCCACAAGTTGCGAAGGAAGTGATCACGAAAGCACCCGCACATGGCGGCTATATAGAAGGAGAAAATGAAACCACGCGTATTCCTTGTTATGATTCACCGAAGGCGCCGCTGTGTAAAAGGAGAGCGTAATATAGCAGTAATAAAGCTGTCCTCACTTTATTATCGCACGTTCTGTGGGCAGCTATCTCGCTAAGGGTCAAGTTTCACCCACTTGGTTAGATAAATGGATAGGCTCAAGGATAGTAACGCTCAAAGTGCCTGCAGTTCGCGGTGAAATTCTTCGAGTATAATACCTAATTGTACAACTGAACCGACCCTGGTATACAAAAGGGTTCACTTCACTTGTTGTAAGAGTAAGGTTTTTATTATGAATAATCATTTCATATTAGATCTGGCATATACTTCTGTGTTACAGATAGGATGACATATCCCATGCTGCTTTGCGCCCTCTATACGTACACTGTTCTAACCCTTTCGGCCCTGGCGGTGTCAATTGACACCACCGCACAAATTTTCCCATAGTATCCCGGAAACGTAACCAATACTGCTCATTCTTGGGGGAATAGTTCTTCAATGACCTCCACTGCAATTGACACCAATATTGAGGCACGTTTGTGGAGGTAGCAGCCACAAAGAAGAAGAAGCGTGACCGAGGTCTTCCGTGAAGCCGAGGCGCGTAAGTTGAGGCGGGTAAGCGCCATTTTCGGGACGACGTACCGAAGCTGTTTCAGTGAGTATTAAGCTGTAAAGTAAGACGTTGGTTTCCATTTTGTGTGCACCATTGATTGGCAGAAAAAATAAGCCACTTTTTTCATTTTCCAATCACAGGGCCCTAATTACCTAGTTTTATGCCACGTTAATTAATCCGAAAATACTTGTACCAGTGGCTTAATTTTTTGTTTGTGGTATTCTGAGGTCCTAACTACGAGAAAAACGCGCACAAAAAGTGTATCTGACTAAAATAAAAAATCCAGGGCTGAAAGGGCTAAGCTTCTGTATGCTTGGTGAGTCAAACGTAGCGTGAAATCTACGTTCCTTAAGGCGCCGAAGTTTGAAGACGACGAAGTTGAGAGCGCAGCCAACCCTACCCTCGATCTTCTATTTTTCCTTGTTTTGTGCTATTTTCCGTCGTTTTCGCAAAGTTGTCTGTGGCATCAAGAAGAGTTTACCCTTACCGGGCCCATTCCGAGAAGACGCGACTGAAAGAAGGGTCTGATTTCTGAACTTCGGCCGTGGCCCAGCCATGCAAGCGACCGGGACAGACGCCTGATCCATCCCACACGCCGTCGAAACGACTAGATCAACGAACAGGCGGACGTAACTGTGGCGAAACCAATGAACCTACAGCCGACGACGACGCATCCACATTAGTGGGACTCGACAAGAAGGTAGACGATTGGTCAGACATGGAGGACGACAACTTCAAGATGGTAAGCCACCGCAAAAGCAGAACTGTGGGTATTCAGGTGATTAGATCACCTGTAAAAAGCCAAAAAGACTTAAGGCAGGTGAACCCTATTGCTTTACATTCTGCGGTGACGTCAGTCATTGACGCTGAGCCAGTTCGGTGTTATTTCACTGCTCAAGGTTCGCTACTGCTTGACGTGGCCACTGAAGATCAAGTGAACGCGCTTTTCAAATGTGGCAAGCTGTGTGGTGTAGAAGTTAGTGCTCGTCTACCTAATGCCTACCTGCGAAACACCTGCTTGATCAGAGGTGTCCCAAAGTGGTACACAGAGGCGGATCTTCTCGGATACATGAAGCCCCAAGGTGTGATTCACGTCAGGAGGATTGTTAGAAGAGAAGTTTCTTCTACGAATGAGACCCACGGGCGCGGTTGTACTTGCGTTTACTCCAAACACCGAGCGACCTGTGACTATTAACCTTGGTTTCACTCGACATGAAACCACTGAATACACGGAGCCACCGCCGAGGTGCTTTAAATTTCAACGTTTTGGTCACGTGGCGAAATTCTGCAAAGGAGAGCTCCGATGTAAATGCTGCGGCGGTCCACATGACTTCGAAACTCAAGGCGGACATTAAATGCGCAAACTGCAATAGTGACCATCCCGCCAGTTATAGTGGGTGCCCATTCCGAGTGAGTGCGCTGCATAGACGAAAAGCCTTTCTTACGGGGCCTAAACCAACTGAACCAACTACTGCCCGGCCAGTTGCTGAATCACCTGAGGATTTTCCTCCATTGTTGAAAGAAACAATATCAACTAGTACAAAGAATGTACGTGAGGTGCAATCAGAAGAATGCTTCCTGAAAACATTAGGCAATGCGAGTCAAGCAAAACAAGGAGCCATGCCAAATGAGTCTACTCACAACATTTCTACACAAGCTACCTATACCAGAGTACTGAGACAAGAATTTGAGCAGAAGACAAAGGGACATAAGGGAAAAATCCACGACACTGCGAAGATTGTTTGAGTTCTGTTTGCCGCTCTACATTCACACCTAGCGACAATGCCAACAGGTACTGCGAAGACCATGCTGCAGGCCATGCTGACTCTAGAATCAGTGCTGCTTGGTTGTTTTGGGCACAACCAGCAGTAGGATTCCGAAGGACAAGCCTCAGTGCACGTTAAATCGCCGAAAAGTGCCTTTCATAATGCAGTGCAATTGTGCAGGTATTGTTTCTCGCATGAATGAACTACACCTGTTTTTGAGAGAGTATGAAATTCTGATCTTGGCGCTGTTGGACGCCGGATTACCGAAAGAAAGATCAATCACTGGATACGTCACTCACAACCCCCCCCCCCATATCAACTTTCCCAAATGGAAGTGCTGCTTTGAATATACGAAGAGAGATACCACACGTAGCACTCAATGTGTCGGACTTGTGCACAGATGTTATAGAAGTTTGTGCGATGAGGGCACAAATAGGAAACCACAAAGTCAGCATTGCATCGATGTATGCGTCTCTTCGCAAGAAAATTTCGATCAAAAAGTTTTTGGAAGACCTGTGTCATCGCTGCCCAGCTCCGCGCATCATTTTGTGATTTCAATGCGCATCACACGTCATGGGGGGACAAGAGTTCGGATGCACGTGGACGTTGTCTGGAAAAGACTGTTGATAAGCGAGACTTATGCATTGCGAATGATGGCAATGTAACATTCTTTAGGCCTCCAGCTTGTACAAGTATTATTGACTTGACGCTGCATTCAAGTGACGTTCAACTCACGTGTTGCACAGCTCCGGACAGATCGGGCAGTGATCATTTCCCTATATTGATCAATGTTGCTGGCTACCATTTGACGGCAACTAAATCCTGCAAAGTGACTGATTGGGGTCGCTACCGAGAGCATCTAGATCACCGATTGGGGGATATGTTTCTGGATATGCTGGCGAGCAAAGCGACTGCAACCACTATGTTTAAGCTACCTGCACATTTTTCAGCCCCGTACTTAAAGCTCCGTAATTTGTGTGCGGCCAGAAGAAGGGCAGAGAAAAGGCTTATGCGAAGAGGTGGTGAACCTGCCAGCAAAACTCAGTTCAACAGACTAAATGCAGCAATACGGCGATACAGCAACAAACTTCAGAAGAAACAATGGGCAACGTTTTGTGAGAGTTTAAGTGTATTTACTCCACTGTCAAGGATATCGCGAGTGGTAAATAGGGTCGGAATCACACCGGAGCCTTTGAGGCCGTTTATTGCCCTCGCGTTATTCAAAGATACATCAATGCCCTCTCTAGCCGAAGAGTTTGCTGACGTGTACGTATTAAAAGGGAAAGTGAACCACCTTACAAACTTCCGCCTCATTCTACATCCGCCATCGACGCACCTTTCACGTGCGGGAACTTACGTCAGCCATAAGTTGTCTCTGTCGACGCTGTGCTCCTGGACCTGACGGAATTACAAACCAAATGATCTCAAATCTGCCTTTAGAACTGAAGAGAAGGCTTCTGATTCATTTCAACTATTTTTGGGAGTCGGTAAACATTCCTCAAGCCTGGAAAATGGCTTGGGTCGTGCCAGTGCTGAAGCCAGGTAAAAACAGAACAGAACTGGCATCATACAGACCAGTATCACTAACTTCGTGAGTAGCGAAGCTTATGGAGAAGCTGGCCTGTGTTCGGCTGACATCGTAGATGGAAAATCACAAGGTCCTTCCAGCATGTATGACTGGGTTTCGGCAATGGTTGAATGCACAGGTCATCTTGGACTTGGTGAGTCACATAGAACACCAACAAGCATACGGCTTTTCAATTCTGGCAATATTCCTGGACGTTTCAAAAGCATACGACTACGTGTACCAAGGTGCGATAATTAGTGGTCTTGCATCTATGGGAATAACGGGGCACCTTTTACGCTTTGTTCATGTGTTTCTTAGTGATCGTTCGATGCAGGTGAAGCTAGGGACAGTGCTCAGTAGCTCAAGGAAAATCACCAGAGGAGTACCACAGGGCAGTGTCCTGTCTCCAATGTTGTTCAATGTGGTTATGGCTGGTTTACCTAATGGTCTCAAGACTGTGAGCAAGGCAGTGCAAATATAAATTTATGCCGACGACATATGCATATAGCTGTTTGGATATCAGCATAAGCGATTAAAAATGATTGGCCAAAGAGTTCTACTCTCCACACAAACCTATGTTGAATCTATTGGACTAACAATATCAGCTCAAAAGTCTCAATTCATGCTATATTTAGGTATGCGAAGACAAGAAACAAGGTTGAAAATATTACTTCCTAATGCATCAATTAAACAAGTTAAATACATCAGATTCCTTGGAGTCACACTTGACACCAGGATGAATTGGCGACGGGCAGTAAAAAAGTCATTGTTAGTGCTGTCACCTCGTGTAAACATTCTTCGAAGAATGGCAGGAACAAACTGGGGAAGCCACCCAACATCAATGATAAAGTTACACGAGGCATTAATTGTCAATCGTGTAGTTTTCCAATTGCCTCTGATCTCTCCGAGTGAGTCACAGTACGAATGGCTGAAACAACTTGATCGTAAAGGCCTCAGAGTTGCTTTGGGAGTGCCAAAGTTTGCAGCGAGCATAAAGGTGCTTCTTGAAGCTCGTCTTTCGCCGTCACGTCTTCTCGCCTCTCAACCACTGCTGACACAGCTTTGCCGACTTGGCGAATCGAGCCCAGGACGAGCACTACTCAGTCGCCTTCGGCGACGCATGGAATCGCGAGCTTTCGTGGCCCTCAACACCCTTCGCCATTTTATCATTGATTTTCCCAAACAAAGACAACTTCGACAAGACCCACCTTGGTCACATGAGGATGTCGACTGTCAGGTTACGTTTCCGCGGTTGTACAGCAAGCGTTCCACAACCACAGCAGAAGTATGTTCTTTGGTACTTGAGTATATTGAAGAAATTTACGCCGATCATTTGAAAATTTTCACCGATGGATAAGTCGGAATAGTGCGTGGAGCAAGCGCTGCAACGTTTGTGATCCCGTCTCTAAAGGCGTCCTGGGCAGCGCGACTCGAGTGCATTGTTTCATCGACAGCATGTGAAAGCGTGGCAATTCAAGCAGCCCTGAAGAAACTGAAGCTTTGTAGTCAGCAACAAGTCGTGCTGTTTTCGGACAGTAAGCGCGCTTTGCAGCGGCTAAAACATGGATTGATTTTGGATCGATGCACTCAAAGATCACTGCGAATCCTTAAAGACCTGCGTGACATTGGTATAAGCATTAAGTTTCAATGGATTCAATCACATGTGGGTATAGCGGCTGACAGACTTGCCCGGAATGCTCTGGAGCTTAAACAAACGAAGAAGGCTCCCAAAGACAATCAGCGTATCTTACGAGAGGCTGTCAATAAGCATGTTTACTCGTTATGGCTGACGCCTCACCAGTCACGTGTGACACAAGGGCTATCAAGGGAAGAGGCCTGCTTGCTTCATCGCATCCGAACGGGATCAGCGCGTACACCAGCATGGCTCCACAAGATCAGACTCTCCGTGACCCCTGGTGCTTGAAGAGCAAGCAAAACGGTGATATACAACACTATTTGCTTAAATGTCGTGAGCTTAAGAAGGAACGGCAAGGTTTATTTGAGGAACTGCAACAGTTAGGCTCGCCATGTGTCAGCGTGACGGATATTGTGTTTCCGCGTGGTTCCTCAATCTTCAGGAAACAGGTGTCACGACTTGTTTTGAAATTTTCGATGGCTACGGACCTCGCATGTGACTGGTGATAAGTGACAATTATGTTTGGGGCATAGTGCAGCGAGATAGAGTACCGGAACACTGCAAGTGGAATAGCACAAAGGCCGCCGTCTTATGCAGGATTACGTCGCGCTATGCACGATCTTTATTTTAAAAGCCTGCTCGTGCTTAGTTAAAAAACAAAAGACATTAGCTACAATTAGCAAAGAGAAAACCGGGCGGGGCTATTGCCTGCAAATTATGCAAGGCTAGATCCGCCAGCTTCCTTCAACATCCTCAACATCTCAAACTCAACCTCTTCTTAAGGCGCGTTTACCTTGAATGAAACACCAATGCTTGATTTAGGCAAAAGTGCAAGCGCTCATAAAATGAGTATTTTGAAGGTGTTGAGCTTATGGAAGTTCGTAAAGCTTATACTTAAGGCAGTGCACTGAACTACACAGTACATAGAATACCTTCGCACGGGAGTTGGTTCACTGGCAAAAGCACAGACAGACAGACAAACAAAGAACTTTATTGGGTCCTGAGAAATGCTACTCCTTTAGAGCAACGTCGCGGGCCGCTCCCACGTAGAAACGCAAAGGTCTAGCCTTACCGCCGCATCGTGGGCTGCCTAGACAGCCCGTAGTTGTGGGAGCAACTCTGAACATCGTAGGGCAGAGTCCCAACCTTCTTCTGTTAGCCGACTTGGGCCCCGTAACGAGGAGCACTGCCAGAGCATATGTGCTAAGTTGTTGTCCTCACGCCAATCAGGATATGTAGAGTCAAACGCCTCTGAGGAGACTATGCTGAGGAAAATTAGGCTTGGATAGGACCTGGCCAGGAGCATCCTAAACGTGATGGCCTGAGGTCCAGAAAGCTTGTTGTGCGGAGGAACAAATGACCACCTACTCAACTCGAAACCACAGATTGATTTCTATGAATAAATTCTTTTGACAACGTATTAGCATTGAATAAGTACTTATAGGGGTGTGTGAAAAATACAATCTGCCAAAATAAATTCATGACGAACACAGAGCGCGATAGCTGTCATAGTAATTGTGGTGTAGCTAAAAACAAAATAACCACCACCTATAAAAAATGATGGTTTGTTAGGTGGTATTTCGCTACCCAAAACGAGGCCGGCTGTGAGACATGTCGGTGTAGATGGTTGTGGAAATTTATGAGCGCTGCGGTTTTTCCAGTGTGTGGTGAAATTGCAGTCTGCACAGTAATTTAGCATTTCGTGGCCATCAAAATGTGACCCCCATGGCCAGTACATAAACTACTACTCTCCGGTCGACAACGATGTACCGTAGCCACTGCGCATCCACGGTGGCTCATTATGCAACAGTGAATCGTCGCCTAGCTGAGTGGCCGCCTTTTCACGAACTTTCTTACTTACCGAATACATTTTTAACGGTTTCGTGCTGTTCCGTAGAGTGCAATATAGCGAGCACTGAATAATTTACAAGGTCAGAGTCACAACCCGCATGTCACAGGAAAACGTCCTGTACTCCACCTCTTCTAATAGAAGCACTGAGGCAATAAACCAATATTTTTTAAAATAAAAAGCCTGCTTTACGTCATGAATGAACTCTACCGGCTAAAAACAGGTCCTCTACCACCACTCTTACATATATTCAACGAGATGTCTCACGTGTGGTTAAAAAAGTATGAGATTAATACGGGCCTGGTCCATATCTTGACTTTCTAGCTGCTTATTGAAGTAGACTGCTGGTGCACTTAGGCATCGGGTTTGAGAGGTAGTTCTTCATTAAGCCCAAAACACACGCATGCTGCCAGAGCGCGAGCAGAAGCGCGTTAGCGCGAACACCATTGGCGCCTCACATGAAGAATTTCGGTTCTCACCTATAAATTACGCCCGCAGGCACCCGTGATCGTGAGCGTACTCATAGATGCTTTACGTTGTGTTGTACAAAATTACAGATCATTCATCATAAAACTTAGGAAACCAATTTTTGTACATCTATTTATTGTTATATAGATGCTAAAGTAATTTATTTATTTATTTATTTATTTGCAATACTGTCGACTCCAATGTTGGAGTCATTACAGAGGGCCCATTGCAGGTAGTATACATTCATGAAGAACAAACAATAACATTCCAACTGACATACATAAGCCTCACCCAGTACCTTCTGGCCTGCTACAGTGCGCCGTGCAAAAAAGAAAAAGAAAAGAGGAAAATAGCAAAGGTATGTGAAGCATTGAAGCACTACTATAGATTACGCATGGTTTCTAACACTGCGGTGAATGTGGATAGTGTGTCGGCATTAGTAGCATTTGCATTGGAAGTGAAATAAGAAGTGAAAATTTTTACCTGACGTATAATATTGTTGTGTTCGGAAGCCGCAGCAGCATTGGCATGCCAAGTGCAATGGCGTCTGCTTTCCGCGCTTTTTTTTCCGCTTTCGCGAGGTTTCTAGTGCCTTGTCTGTCTGTGTCGGTGCCAGGAACAGCCATGCCGCACTAGCGCATTTGCCAAGCTCCAAACGCCTTCGTAAGCGCCATTTCAATGTCCGTATCACATCGCCGCAATCATTCGCGTACGGAGAGCGTTCAGCCGGTGCTTGCTCTGTCTGCGCATGCACAGCCTTCCGAGTGCATACCGCATGTGCTCGGTCAGTGTACGCAAAGCGTACGTGTGGTATGGGCTTTAAGTTCTGCACGTTATGGTGGTGATAGCACTACGTAGTGGCGTCATTTACAGAGCGCGGCAACAGCTAAGTCTCTCTAACCTCCCTCTCTCGTTTGCTATCCTAACGTACGTCCTTCATCCCACTTGTCATGCCATGTACAGCATACCAAACGTATTCTTGCAATTGAAATACACGCTGCCCCATTGTACGGCAGTTACACTTAATTGTGAGTTCTGAACATCATAATAACGCGTTGCTTTTGGTGGGTCAAAAACAATGCACGACTACTTTCACGTTCCCTTATTACCCTCCCCCACCTGCCTGGGCTATGCTAACCGGGGCATCGCTTCTTCGTAAACCTTCTCGTCGGATCCTTACCTCTTTTTCGACACATCGTCAAAATTATCAGCAGTGAGCTCGCATGGGTTCAAGAATACAAATATCTTCTGATTAGACAAACGAAACTCTTGTGAATTCAGGTGAAGAATCATGGATGTGTTCCATGAAGATGGTAGCATTGCATCGCATCTACTTATTGTGTAAAAAAACTAGTTACGGAAAATCCCACGTGTTCGGTAGTCCCTTTCCTATGAAGCTGCTAGTTTGAAAATGTTCATGCAGCGGTATTATTGGAGTGAAGTGAAACGTACCATAGCGTTGCTATCCGCGAAATCATTTTTGGTTCTGACGTTCACTTGAGGTGACAGAGTATGCCTGAGCGCGCAACAAAGTAGACTTAGGGTAGTAAAACATTTCGTGCTGGGGCTGCGTTTTCTTATAAATGTTCTACAGAATAGTCACCGAGATTCAAAAGGTGAGGAAGCAACCTTGTGCTGATTATAGTTAATATAACTTGGAATACAAGAACTTCATTTGAGTAACTCTGTTCAGAACATATTGACGCGAAAAATGGCGAAAAAGACATACACCGGACAGAATGTTCTCCTTAAAAGTATGACGTACCTGTGTTGCGACTTGATGTAGTCGCACAGCAACCCCAGGAATGCCACCCGCGTTTGGTTGACGAGTCAATGCGTAGTGCGCAAGCTGTAAGAACTTAGGATTGCTGAAAGGATCATGAATTCTCCAGCCCGCATTAGCAACTGTAGAAAAAGATTTAGTGACTGCCAAAAGTGCAAGGGCGAACATCAACAAAGTCTTCATCTTTCACTATGGAGCTGTGAGTTCACCTACTGAATGATTACGTGCTCAGTAAGAGAGCTTAAGCAATGCTAAAAGGACATACCTATTTTTTTTTCTTAAACCAAACGAAGCATGCGATGTGTTCGACAAATAATGGGGCTTTGTGAATTTGGCTGTAGCCCTTAGACAGTGTACTTTACTGTATATGCTCAACTGCACGTGTTGGAAACTTTTTGGGGTGGGACATTTCAGAGTCCATGTTTCGTAGCCACAGTATTGTGTAGCGAACAATTGCTGCTAACAATAGGATAGCTGCGGTCGCCAGAGACTGCATAAGCAACGAACCAAGTGCCGTGAAAAACCTCATGCGTTGTTTTGGTGGAGAGCGATGGAAATATTTTTGTTGAAAGTGCTTTTAACGAAGACGCTAACTTATTCGCACAAATTTCTCTCCTCGGACCTCTGGGTAGTTTTCTTCGCGAAAATACACCAATCCGCAGCATTCGACCAGAATTCACGTTGCGGCTCAAAAATTTGGAAGCATAGCTAGTGGAACACACTGGCATGAAGTATTTCTGATTTCACTGTATCGCTCGCTGTGTTTGAGGCATTAACTTAATTTTTTTAGCGCGAAAGCATTTTCTGCCACAGCCCAGCTAAACATCCCAGAGGTATTTCTATCACAACAACGTATCAGTGATACACGAATTGCGAAGAAAAATTGAAAATTGTATCTGATCCACTTGACCTTGCAGCCGAAACCACAACAATAGGTGTGGATCCACGACAGGCGCACAACGCTACCGACGGTCATTCACGAGGCTTTACAAGTGCGCTTCACATCTATAACACCTTCTCCTTTTCACAATGACCTTTACTGGTGACACTGCCTGGAATCGGTTAATTGAGGTAGCACATCATGACACTAACGAGATGCGACAGTGAGTGCTTTGGTATATTTAGCTTTCGCCCCAATGACAGACAAGCCAGCGAAAGCTGAAGGTTTTCTCACGTTGAATATTCACGCTACGAAGTCTGGCTATGGCGTTGCTGAAGCATTTTGTGGTATAAGCATGATCATAGGCATTGATCTTGTAATAAAGACCGCCCCTTAGCATTTCTCTCGTGTTAGGAAAACACCTTGAATGACTGCATATTGCGTTGTAGTGTTGAAGACCTGCTAATGGTATCCTTGCGTGGGATGTAGCTGTGCTATTTCTAGTCCTACTATAACTACTCCCACTACCACAAGAGCCAAATCAATATATGTGACGTTATTCGTCGAGTGAGAATTTCTCACTGGTGTCAACGTATATGCAGCCACGTTAAATGGTGATTTATCACCTAAACACTGTACTCAGTGTACAAGATCTAATACTTGAATGTACTTCGAAGACAAGGATCGTTTTTCTGTTAACATCATCATCATCATCATCATCATTATGCTGAAGTCGCTCACTGCAGGGCCAGTGGGCCATCTGCCACCGTTCGATCCGGTCCCGTGCTTTCTGCTGCCGCGTTATACATACAAACTTTTTAATTTTGTCAGCAAACGTAATGTTCAAGTTTCTTTCAGCTTTTCATACAGAAAAGGGAACATCTTACAAAGTAGATATACAAGAGGAGTTCCGAAAGCACAAGGCTGTTAAAATTGAGTAACAAAATTACTCATATAGTAGTAACACTGAAGACAAAGATGAGTAAATTGATAAAACTAACACTTACTAAGGTACAAGTAGGTCTTGCATAATATGTCTATATTTAAGTACAAGTATACAAACATGTCTCACCCTCTCTCATTTGCCTTCTTCTTGGAATCCACACAGCTACCCCCCATGACCAGTGCTTGTCCTGCCTACGCGCAACGTCCTAGGCCCGTGTCCATTCCTTCTTGATTCGAGCTGTGACAACCTTTACTCTCTTCGTTCCCTGATACACACTGCTAATTCCCGTCTGTTAAACTTTAACCTACTATTCTGCTTTGAATTTTTCACTGCGTTAACCTCAATTTCAGCTGAACCTTCCTTTTGAGCCTCCAGGTTTCTGCACCGTGAATAAGCGCCGGTACGAAAGAGCACTTATATGCCTTCTTCTTCAAGAACAGACGCAGGCTACCATTCATCTTGACTCTCCAGTAATTTAAGAGCGATGTTTTTCACTCAAGACTGTTGGACATTACTTTAGTTCTATGCATATCAATTTTTGACCTACTCTTCTGCTTTCCGTGTATAGTTCAGTAATCATGAGCTGTAATTCGTCACCTGAGTTACTCGTCAATGCATTGTTATAAGTGAATCGCAGGGTACCAAGATACTTTTTATTCACACTTATCCCTAAATGTTCTCAATCTAAGGCCATGATAACCTCTTTTAAACAGGTGGGGAATACCGCGAGTTATTCCAATTCCTACGATGAAGAGATTAGGCATGTTTATAGTGGGCACTTGGCGTATCTCCTGATCTATCCACTCTCGTGCAGTAAGGTCACGCAGTGGTCAACACAGGTTCAAAACAAATTTGAAAGTGTGCAAAATCACTCAAACATATCGTCTATCATGTGAGGCTATGGCTGTGCCCCCTTAGACCCAATCGATGAGCGCCCACGCTGAGCCAATGATAAGCGTGGCAACGATGAGTGCGGAACCAACGATGAGCGCGGCAAGTGTGGAGTACAGCTCAGCCCTAGAGTTAAGGATGACAACCCAATTTCTTGCTTCGCGGTATGATCGACGCCCTCAGCGCATGCCTCCTCGACACCCGACGTCTCGTTACCACGTACCGGGCCAGTAAATTCGTTATACAAGAACAAGTGGCGATGCTGGAATCATCGACAAGCGACCATCGTTTCGACCTCTGCCAGTGTGCTATTCCTGCGGTATTCCAGGCCACATAACGCGATTTCCCAACCATAGGGTAGTTAATTGGTATTACCAGCCATGCGACTTTTCACGACCCTCCGAACAGCCTCGTGGTGTCCTGCGGCCGGCCCATATATCACCTGGTGACAGCTATCGGCCCAACCACTTCCATAACCACTACCTCCATGTAAGTAACGTGCCATATCATCAACATTGGCACAACAATTTCGATCAAGCCCGAACCATATCGCGTTTCCCCGTCAGAACGACAAATTATGAACGACCAAGTGCAGGAAATAATACAAAAGGGAGTGATACAAGAGTCAGCCAGTCCGGTGGCAGCACCGGTAATGCTGGTTAAGAAAAGATGAATCTTGGAGATTTTGCGTCGACTATCGCTGACTGAATGCCGGAGCTGAAAAGGACGTATACCAACTTCCACGTATAGAAGACGCAATAAACTGCTTGCAATAACTCTTATTTTTCCTCCATAGACTTATGATCCGGCTATTAGTGAATTCCGATTCACCCAGAGGACAAGAAAAAGGCTGCCTTTACAACTCCTGATGGGCTCTTTGAAGTCAACGTGATGCCATATGGACTATGCAACGCTCTGGCAACGTTCGAAAGGTTTATAGGTACCATTATGCGTGGCTCTAACTGGAACATCGTCATGTGCTACCTGGACGATGTTATGATCTTTGGCCACAGGTTCACTAAACGCAACTCGCGTCTGGATATTATTTTGAACTGCATCCGAAACGTTGGCCTAGTTTTAAACTCGAAGAAATGCCATTTTGGAGACAGCCAGACCCTTGTGCTTCGGCATCTCGTTGACAACTACGGCATTCGTCCAGATCCCGAGAAGACAGCAGCAGTTGAGACGATCAATGCCCCGCGTTCCGTCAAGAAGCTCCGTAGTTTCCTGGAGCTTTGTTCGTGCTTACGCTGCTTTATTCTGCAATTTACTGACTTTGCGTGCCCTCTCACATGTCTGTTACAAAAGAATAATTCCCTTGAGTGGACTCCGAAGTGCAATTCTTCGTTTCGTCAATTGAAGTTTTCGTCATTCGTTTCGTTTCGTCAATTGAACCCGTCCTTGAGAACTTCAGTCCTGCTCCGACAGAACTTTTTTTTTTTTTATTTGAATATACTGCAGGCCCTTCACGGCCCAAGCAGGAGTGGGTACACAGATACATCGAAATATATACATTGCCAGAGAAAAAAAAAGAAAAAAAGAAAAAAAAAACAAAACAAAAAAAAATCATGGTGCAAATTCAATACACTGTATGCGGTTGATGAAAGAGTCAATCGTACTACAACAAACAATGTCGTTGGGTAGGCTGTTCCAGAGGGAGATAGCTGACGGAAAAAGTGAGTGTTTGTGAGCGTTTACACGACTTAAAGGTTGGCGTATTGTTTTAGAATGATTTAGTCGGAATGATTGTTTAAGTGGATCTTGCAGATAATGAGAGCGTGATATGTGGAAATGACCATGATATAATTGGTAAAGGAATTTTAATCGTGACATTATTCTGCGTTGAAAAAGTTGTTTTAAGTTTGCCCTTGCGAGTAAATCTGCGGTACTGGACTGCCTCGCGAATTCTGTATATACGAACCTCACTGCCAATTTTTGTATTCGTTCTATTTTACTAATCAGGTACTTTTGATGTGGACTCCAGATGAGATCGGCGTACTCTAAACATGGTCTAATTAGTGTTTTGTAGGCATATATTTTAATATGTGGTGGTGCATTGCGCAGTTTTCTTCTCAAGAAAGATAATTTCTTTTCCGCTTTCTGACACATGGCCAAGATGTGTGGTTCCCAGTTAAGATTCGGCGTGAGTGTAATGCCTAGGTATTTTACTTGATTGCATTTTTCGATAATTGAGTTTCCAATCCTATATGTATAGTTAAGGGGGGATTTCTTATTTGTAAAAGAAATGCAATGCGTTTTTGATGTGTTTAATTTCATGCCCCAAGTATTGCACCAGGAATACGGATGCTAGCGGCATAGATATCGGAGACGTCATACTGCAACGGTACGGTGACCGCGAACACGGCATCGCATACGTAAATCGCTTCCTAAGTAGACCAGAGCAAAACTACACTTTCACGGAACAATATGTCTGGCGGTTATCTTTGTAATTGAGCGGTTTCTTTCTCACCTATAACAACGCCATCCCCAGTCGTCGTGGACTACCACTCACTGTGTTGACTTGTCAACCTTCGTAACCCTCGCGGACGCCTTGCACGCTGGGCACTCCGGCTGCGAGAATAAAGCTTTACCGTCACTTACAAAAGTGGTCGCGGACATGCCGATGCAGACTGTCTTCTACGTATGCCACTTAGCACAATGAGCTGTAAAGCCGATAACCTTGACTACCTTGTAACGTCTTTGTCGCTTACTTTCCATGACCTCTATATCATTGGCGCACGTTTCCTTCTGGTGGTTGCGGATATCCTGCGAACACTTCCCATGCACGACGACCCGACATCTGGATATTTAGGTTCAGCGCGGACGCTTCACCGGACTAATTTGATTAATTGATATATGGGTTTAACGTCCCAAAATCACTATATGATTATGAGAAACGCCGTAGGCGAAGACTTCGAAAATTTCGACCACCTGGGGTTCTGTAACGTGCACCGAAATCTGAGCACACGGGCCTACAACATTTCCGCTTCCATTTCCGCTTCCAGATCAACAAGTCGTCGATCTGTGTCGCCTATGCGTCGACAACCCACCTCCATTGAGACGGAAAATTAACTGCCGCAGTTCCGAAGGCACGAGCTGCGTCATCGCCTAATCATTTAAGTCCTCGCCTGTCTCCCACCAGTCTTACCGATGTAATTGTCGAAAATGTATAAACACTTGCATTCATTGATGCCGGTGCCGCGATATCTGTGATTAGTCAAAGACTCTGCCACTCTCTTCGTAAAGTGACGATGCTTTCTCCCATAGTTTCTCTTAGCACTGCGAGCGCCCAACAAACTGAGCCCGTCGTGGCATGTAAGGCAAAAGCGGTTATTCGAAACGTGTTGTACATCATTGAATTTCACGTGTTAACTTCATGTTCTCAAGATGTCATCCTAGGATTGGATTTCTTATCACGTCATCACGCCAACGTGGGAAAGCGCTCGGGCCGAAGTGGAGCTGTTACCGTTTCGTGATGCACCTTCTGTTGCTGCGGCCGTGTCTAGTGTGGCTAACTTGGTCGTCGCGACGGACATAAACCGCCCTTCTTTCAGCGCCTAGTTTGTCCCTGCCTGCTGCACTTCACTTTCTGACGCTACCGTCATATTCACGCCATCTGACATCTTCGGTAGCCGCCACTACCCATCGCTGCCATTCGCCGTTCTTGCGCTTTGTCAAGACACTACAGGAATATTTATTTCCGATCCAAAATCGTGCCCCCTCAGTTTGTGCCGCAACGAGACGCTCGGCCACATTCAGCTTATCGATGAAGGTACCATCGTGTCTGCCAATTTCTTCGACACCAAGCCGAATATGAAGCTGAACGCGTTGGTTCCTCACTTTGCCTCGAACAGCGTGTCGTCCGATGCATTTCACAGTTCTATTGACAGCCATCTAGTCCAGGCTCAACGAGAGCAGCTTGTTACCCTGTTGCTCAAATTCAGGCGTTCGTTTGACTTTCCCCAAGCGGTTCTAGGAAAAACGAACACCATTGTGCACACAGTTGACACAGGGAAGAGTACTCCTTTGCGCCAGTGCCCGTATCGTGTGTCCCCAGCGGAGCGTCACGTAATTGCAGAACAAGCAGACGACAATATACAGCGTGGAGTCATCAAGCCTTTTTGTAGTCCTTGGTCTTCACCACTTGTACTCGTCAAAAAAAAAAGGATAGTTTGGTTCGGTTTTACGTAGACTACAGGCGCCTAAACAACATTACGAGGAAAGATGCTTACCCTCTTCCCCGCGTAGACGACGCTCTCGATTGTCTCCGAGGTGCAGAATTCTTTCCCTCGCTTGAACTTCGCTCAGGTTATTGGCAGGTCCCAATGGCTGAGTCTGATCGTCCGAAAACGGCGTTCGTCACACCGCATGGTCTCTATGAATTTGCCATTGGGACTCTGCAATGTGCCCGCCACAATCGAGCGAATGATGGGCAGCATTTTACGCGGTCTGAAATGGAACATATGCTTGTGCTATCTTGATGACGTTGTGATCTCTTCACCCGATTTCACTTCGCACCTCACTCGTCTGCGTAAAATTCTACATTGCCTTACAAACGCCAGGCTTCAGCTTAACCTGAAGAAATGTCACATCGGGGTGAAACTACTCACCATACTTGGTCATGTCGTCTCGAAAACCGGCATCTTTTCCAACCCTGGCAAGCTTTGTGCTGTTGCCGAATTTTCTAAGCAGACTACAGTTAAGAACTACGGCGCTTTGTGGGCCTGTGCTCCTATTTTTGTCGGTTTGTCCGGAACTTTGCTTCCATCATCGCTCCGCTCACAAAACTCCTTGCTGGCCCTGCAGATATTTCGCATTGGACAGCAGCTTGTGGCGAATCCTTCGCAACACTGCGCCAACTCCTTACCTCACCACCCGTACTGCGTCATTACGACCCTACTGCGCCGACCGAAGTACACACGGATGCAAGTGGCGTCACCCTTGGTGCAGTACTCGCGCAACGCAAGCCAGGTTTTACGGAGTATGTGGTCGCCTATGCTAGCTGCGCCCTCACTAAGGCAGAAGCCAACTATTGTGTTACGGAAAAAGAGTGACTGGCGATTGTGTGGGCGTTAAACAAGCTTCGCCCCTATTTGTACGGCCAAACTTTTGATGTAGTAACTGACCATCACGCACTCTGTTGCTTGGCTTCACTGAAAGATCCTCCTGGTCGCCTCGGACGTTGGGCACTACGCCTCCAGGAATTCGACATACGCATCGTCTACCGATCGGGGCGAAAGCACTCTGACGCAGATGCGCTTTCACGATAACCCATGAAATCCGATGATACGGAAATATCAGCCCTTGACCTTCCCTTCTCTGCCATCAGGGTCACAGACATGTCATCCGGACAGCGGAAAGACCCTTGGATTGTCTCACTCTTAAATATGCTTTCTGACGCATCAACTTTTGGTTACCCGCGTGCTCTTCGCCGCCAAGCAATGAATTCCACCATACGGGATGGCCTGTTATACCGTCCCAACTATCAAGTGGTGGGTTGTAAATGGCTGCTAGTGATACCCAGCCATATGCGGTTTGATGTCTGCGAATATTTTCATGCTGAGCCGCAACAGGCACATGCCGGTGCGCTAAAGACGTATGAACGAATCCGCCAACGTTACTACTGGCGGGGTATGTACTTGTTTGTACGCAAACACATTCGCTCATGTTACCTGTGTCAGCAGCGCAAGACATTTCCTCATTCACTCGGTCAACTGCAGCCTTTATCATGTCCTGCACGCCCATTTGACTGTGTTGGGATCGACCTATAAAGCCCGCTACCGTGCCATGTTGGTGGTAATCGATGGGTGATTGTGGCCGCCGATCATCTGACAACGTACGCCGAAACGGCAGCACTGCCTTCGGCTGGTGCTCGTGACGTTGCCACCTTCATCTTGCATTGGTTTGTTCTTCCTCATGGTGCACCACGGGAACTTCTGAGTGACCAGGGGCCGCGTATTTTTGTCCGAAGTTCTGCAGCAGCTCTTACATTCCTGCCATACGGTACACCGCATATCAACAGCCTACCACCCTCAGACTAACGGCCTAACGGAACGTTTCAAAAGAACCCTCAGAGGCATGCTCGCTATGTATATTGATTCTGACCAGCCCAATTGGGACGTTGTCCTTCCTTTCGTGACGTGTGCCTGCAATATGGCGATTCTATCAACAACGGGCTTTTCTACATTTATTCCTTGAAATGGTCGAAACCCATGCAGCCACTCGACACAATTCTGCCATACAGTCCTGATGCGTCCAAGTTCAGCCCAGTTTCTGAAATGGCCGAACATGCAAAAGAGTGTCGTCAGCTTGCACGGTCCTTCACAGCCGATAATCAAGCCCTCCAAAAAAATCGCCACGACCATGATCTTGTTCAGGAGACTTCCGGTTCTCTCGTGTGGCTCCGACTGCCTTTCCACTCTCCTGGACTGACTCCCAAGTTTGCACCGAAGTATACTGGCCCTTACCGCGTCATACAGCACCCTTCTTCTGTCACCTATGTGATTGAACCGCTCAAGCCGTCCACGGACAAGCGCCGCCTTGGTCGTGAGATGGTCTACGTCAGTCGCCTCAAGCCCTCCTACGACCCTCCTGTTCTCTCGTCACCTTGAGTCGCCAGGATGGCTCGTAATCATCGCCGGGGTATTGTAGTGGGAAATTCGCAAGGCAGTGACTAGTGGGACCATCTCTCTCTGAGTGCGAAGCGCGATTGTGTGCAGGCGCTCTAGACGCTGGACTGCTCGAGCATTTCTGTCCGTACCGGCTGCCTGCCTACTTCCTGGCTCGCTAATAAACTCCCTTGCAATATATATATATATATATATATATATATATATATATATATATATATATATATATATATATATATATTGTAGTGAAGACGAGGAGCTTCAGCGGCATTTCTTGGTGCCTCAGGGGCATCGCCATCAGCATAAGCTCCTGCTTGCTGCGCTTGGTAGGACGCTGCCGACTGCTTCGCTTTCTGCGTTCCGCTCTGCAAATAAACCCTGTTACAAGTGGTGGAGTCTGCTGGGTTTCGATCACCCTGGAGCTTCGGAATCGCATTTTACCATCCATTATGCCTACCGACGCAAGCGCTGCTCTATCTCCTCCACTGGCACCGCCTACTGTTATCTGCGCCGATTATCTGTGTCTGCGAGATCCCCCTGTTTTCTCAGGCACAGAAGACAAGGACGTTGACGACTGGATTTCATTGTATGAGCGAGTGAGTACTCACAACAAATGGGATGACGCCGCCAAGTTGGCCTACGTCTTCTTCTACCTGTTGGACGTGGCAAAGCTGTGGTTTATAAACCACGAAGCGGAACTCTCTACATGGTCGGTCTTCAAAACGAGCCTCACACAAGTTTTCGGACGGCCTGAGGTACGCAAAAGCCATGCCGAACAACGATTACATACTCGGTCCCAGCAGCTTGGTGAAAATTGCACAAGCTGTAATGAGGACGTTCTGGACTTTTGCAAGCGAGTCAACGAGTCGATGTCCGAAGAGCTTAAGATCAAGCACATCATGAAGGGCGTTGAGGACGACGCTTTCCAAATGTTGGTTTCTAAAAGTCCTCGCACTGTCCTAGAACTGACCGAGTTATGCCAGAGTTTGGACGAGTTGCGCAGGCAACGTCTTTCCACCCGACGTCCCTCGGTGCTCGACGACTCTTTGTCCAGCCTTTCCACTCTTGGCATAGGAGAAGACCATGCACCTCTTCTCTCCAAGATCCAAGAGTTCATCCGCGCTGAGTTCGCTCGTCAGCTCTGTTTGATGTCCTGCGTACCCGATCAACCACGCAGATTGACGTATACACTCCGCGACTTCATTCGAGACCAGGTCGCACAAGTTCTTCCTCCCGCCCGTGAACCGCGTCCAGTCGCCGCACCTCTCACGTACGCTGAGGCCGTTGCTCGACCTCGACAGCCTGCGTTCCAGCCAGCGCCTGTGTATTCGCCACCGCCCTTTTTGCCGCCGACCTATTCACCGCCGCTTATGCCGATACCACCTCGGCCGCAGTGTTCTGCCCCCCCAGCCGCAAGTCGGAGTCTACTCTGACCAATGGTGGACCTACGACAACCGCCCAATATGTTTTGCTTGTGGCGGTTTTGGCCACGTGGCACGTTATTGTCGTAGTCGCCAGGCTGCTCAGATCATTCGACGAATGCCCTCTTTCGACCCTCAGTTTTTTTTCTACGCCTTCAAGCCCTCCTTCCTCTTCCTTTTCTTCTGATTGTCCACACGGCCCAACCCGCCGCTCCCCATCTCCACGTCGACATTCGCTTCCCCCTATGCGTCGCCGTTCCGGACCTACCGACCAGGAAAACTAACGGCCGCAGTTCCCGAAGCACGAACTGCGTCCCCGTCACCATGCACAAGTCCTCGCCCCTGTCCAGCTAACGTCAAAGAAGTTTCAGTCGATGGTATCGTCGTCATGGCGCTTGTCGACACCGAAGCCGCTCTATCCGTCCTTTCCATCAACGTGTGCCGCAAACTACGCAAAGTTCTGACGCCATTATCCGGCCTCTCTCTTAGAACGGCTAATGCACAAAAGTGTAACACCTCTCGCAGCCTGTACCACACGAGTCGTCATCGAAGGGATTGTGTATATCGTCAAATTCGTAGTGCTGCCCTCGTGTTCCTATGACATGATACTCGGTTGGGACTTCCTTGCGAATAATAATGCCGTCATTGACTGCTGTCGCTCTGAACTTGAGCTATCTGCACTTCCTGATGTTGACGCTGTTGAAGGCTCCCTGCCGTGTTATAAACTGTTTGTTTCCGACGACACCACCGTACCACCGCGCTCTTCTCTGCTGGTGACTGTGTCGTGTGACGCTATTTCCGACGGTGATGTTTTATTTACGCCCTCTGCCCTGTTCATTCAACGCAAATGTTCTCCACTGCCCGTTGCCCTCCTCACTCTCCACCATAGCGTGACGAAGACGCTCGTGTACCATCGTTAGAAGGGCCTTACCTTTATTCTATGGTGAATGTCTCGGTCACGTGCATCCGATCGACGCCCGTCACATTTTTGACGCTCCATCTAGTTTACTTTCTACGGACCTCAGCGCACTCATTTCTGACTCTGTTAATGACCAGTCACTCCTTGACGCTTTCCACCACCCCATCGATGTCGCAACGTCTTCTTCAGAACGAAGCGAGTTAGTGAACCTGCTGCAAAAGTTTTGTACTTCTTTTGACAGCCACGCTTCTGGCCTCAGTCGCACATTCAACATATCACACAAGATTGACACGAAGCCATACGCCTCTACGGCAGCACCCCTACCGAGTCTCAGCGTCGGAGCGCCATGTTATTGACGACCAGATTGCTGACATGCTCCATCGGGGTATTGTACAGCCTTCTAACAGTCCCTGGGCGTCACCGGTCGTTCTTGTTAAGAAGAAGGACAGCTACATTCGGTTCTGTGTGGACTATCAACGTTTAAACAAGATCACCCGTAAGGACGTTTACCCGTTACCGCGAATAGACGACGCCCTTGACTGTTTGCAGGGAGCAGAATACTTCTCTTCACTGGATTTATGGTCTGGATACTGGCAAGTTCCTATGGAAGCATCTGACCGACCGAAAACAGCATTTGTCGCACCTGATGAATTATACGAATTTACCGTTATGCCTTTCGGCCTTTGTAACGCTCCAGCAACTTTTGAAAGAATGATGGACACTATTTTACGAGGCCTCAAGTGGAACACATGTTTATGCTACATCGATGACGTAGTTGTCTTTTCCACCGATTTCGACACCCATTTAAATCGTCTCGAGCACGTCCTCACACGTCTCACCGACGCCGCCCTTCAACTCAACCTCAAGAAGTGTCGTTTTGGTGCCCGGCAGCTCACCATTCTTGGCCACGTCGTATCGCGGGATGGCATACTTCCCTACCCCGCCAAGCTTTGAGCAGTCGCCGATTTTCCGAAGCCAAAGAACTTGAAGGAACTTAGAAGTTTTGTCGGCTTGTCGTCTTACTTCCGACGCTTTATTAGAAATTTTGCTTCCGTGTGTGCGCCCCTCACGGACCTTCTTAGCGGCGACAAGGACCTTTCTACCTGGTCACCAGCATGCGACGATGCATTCAGCAAATTACGCCACCTGCTGACTTCACCACTCATCCTTCGCCACTACAATCCTGCCGCTTCCACGGAGGTTCATACTGATGCCTGCAGTGTTAGACTTGGCGCTGCGCTCACGCAACGAAAGGCAGGGTTTGATGAATATGTCGTCGCCTACGCAAGCCGAACTCTGACGAAAGCCGAGGCTAACTACTCCGTGACCGAGAAAGGGTGTTTAGTTATTATTTGGGCCCTTGGGAAATTTCGCCCCTACCTGTATGGTCACGCATTCGACGTCGTCACTGACCACCACACTCTTTGTTGGCTATCCACACTTAAAGACCCTTCCGGACGACTTGCTCGCTGGGCACTCAAACTTCAGGAGTACGACATTCGCGTTATTTACAGATCCGGTCGTAAGCACACGGACGCCGACGCCCTTTCTCGCTCACCCATATCGGATGAAGGTGTTTGCCTCTCTTCCCTCGAGCCTGCACTTGCGTCATCCGCCTTGCGCAACATGACGGTGGAACAACGAAAGGATCCCTGGATCAGTGGCCTCATAAGCATTCTTTCTGATCCTTTCACTCCTTCGCCGTCTCGCGCTCTCCGCCGCCAGGCTAGCAACTTTTGCCTAAGGGATGATCTTCTTTATCGACGCAACTACCTTTCGGACGGTCGCAAGATTCACCTTGTGATACCCCGCCATCTTCGAGCTGCTATCTGCGAATCTTTTCACGTGGACCCACAGTGCGCCCACGCAGGCCTCTTCAAGACATACGCTATGCTTCGACTCAGATTTTACTGGCGTGGCATGTATAACTACGTGCGAAAATTCATTCGCTCGTGTGCTCAGTGCCAACGACAAAAGTTACCTCCCGGGCAAGTCTACCCGTCACAACCTCTTCCTTGTCCTAGTCGACCTTTTGATCATGTCGGCATTGACATTTACGCACCACTACCATCAACTCTAGCTGGTAATCGCTGGATTATTGTTGAGATAGACCATCTGACACGCTATGCCGAAACAGCCACGCTGCCTACTGCCACAGCCCGTGACGTTGGAACATTTCTGTTGCAACGTTTCATTTTGCGTCATGGTGCTCCTCACGAGCTCTTAAGTGACAGAGGCCGTGCCTTCCTTTCTGACGCCTTGAAGGCATTACTCAACGAATGCCGAATTGTGCACCGCACAAGTACAGGGTACCACCCTCAAACGAATGGCATGATGGAGTGCTTCAACCATACTCTTGGCAATATGCTGTCGATGTACGTCGCCTCTGATCATTCAAATTGGGACCAAGTTCTCCCGTTCGTCACCTACGCGTATAATACTGCCGTACAAGCTACTACTGGGTTTTCGCCATACCATACGAGAACCTTCAAATACAGTAGACACTATTCTTCCATATAAACCTTATCAGTCCGAAAGTACAACTCTGTCCGAAGCTGCCCGACATGCTGAAGAATGCCGCCAGCTTGCCCGCTCTTTTTCTACCGAGTACCAGTGGCAGCAGATATCCCGCCAGACTGGGGATCATTCGGCTCCAAACTTTCAACCTGGTTCATTGGTATGGCTTCGGGCACCTGCTACCGCACCTGGCCGCTCCGCAAAACTTCTTCCCGAATACATCGGGCCATACCGCGTTGTAGAGCAAACGTCACTCGTCAACTATATCGTGGAGCCCATCATCCCATCCACAGACCTACGCTACCGCGGCCGTGAAACTGTCCACGTCTCTCGCCTCAAGCCATATTTTGACCCATTAGTCGTTTCTTCTCCCTAATCAGCCAGGATGGCGTATTTTTGTGTGGAGGGCGATAGTAGTGAAGAAGAGGAGCTTCAGCGGCAATTCTCGGCGCCTCAGGGGCATCGCCATCAGCATAAGCTCGTGCTTGCTGAGCTTGGCCGGACGTTGCCAACTGCTTCGCTTTCTGCGTTCCGCTCCTGCAAATAAACCCCGTTAAAATATGTATATATATATATATATATATATATATATATATATATATATTGTTACGAGTGACTGTGTTTATTTACAGATGAGATGAAATGGCGTTGTGAAAAAGCAGCGTTACTACTGAGAGAGGCCTAGAACGCTTCCACCCAACCACACAGTCCAGGCGCCGCTCCACTACTCTTCTTCTCCTTCCGCGCCCCGTAGGCTCGCGCATCTTCGTTTCATTTCTCCCGGCGGCAGACGAAGCTCGCCGAGCGAGTTAAATAGGCCTATGATGGTACTGTTTGAGGCGGGCTACGTGAACAATTTGCGTAGTGCTCGAACGCCGGTTATTGGCTGTGACTCGGGCGACAACGTAATTCACGTCACTGAGACGAGCGACTATCACGAATGGGCCGGAAAAGTTTGCTAGAAACTTCCGGTACAATCCTTTTCTAGGAACAGGAGTCCACAACCACACGTAGTCACCAGGAGAAAATTCTACGGGGACATGCTTGGCATCGTAGTGACTGTTGATGTGTTCTTGCGAAGACAATGTTCGAAGGCGCGCTAGCTGACGTGCTTCTTCAGCGCGACACAACGTCTGAGCGATAGACAGATATTCCTGATGCAAGAAAGGTAATAGAGTGTCCAGAAAACTCCGTGGATTTCGTGCGTAAAGCAGAAAGAAGGGCAAATGTCCAGTAACTTCATGCTTGGCGGTGTTATACGCGTAAATAACAAACGGTAAGACGGCGTCCCAGTTCCTGTGGTCAGCATCAACGTACATCGATAGCATATTCGTGAGAGTTCGATTTGTTCTCTCAGTGAGACCATTAGTTGGCGGATGGTAAGGGGTGGAGTGGCGATAAGAGGAGCCACAAAGGCGCAAAATTTCTTCAACCACATCGGCCATAAATTGTCGTCCACGGTCACTGATGACAACCCGTGGAGCACCGTGACGCAGTATGACCCGTTGTAACATAAAATAAGAAACAGCGGCTGCTGTGGCCGATGTCAGTGCGTCCGTTTCTGTATAACGCGTTAAATAATCCACGCACACTATAACATATCGGTGGTCCGATGGGGTCTTAGGAAGCGGTCCGAGCAAGTCGATGCCGACTTTTTCAAAAGGGGATGTCGGTGGTGGGATGGGCTGCAAATAACCTGCTGGGACATTGGTGGATCGCTTGTGGCGCTGACATATAGCGCAGCTGGTGACGTACTGTTTTGTGGTCTTCCACATTTTCGGCCAGTAGAACCTCTCCCGTAGCCGATGTAGCGTACGTGTGAAACCGAGATGACCGGATGTTATGTCATAGTGCGCAGAACGAAGGACGACCTGACGCACGCTTTTCGGCACCACTAAAAGCAACGGGAGGCCATCGGCTGAATAGTTCCTTTTATACAGCAAGCCATTTGAACTTTTAAAGTGGTTGTCGACGGAGTTATGTGCAGCTTCCATCAAGGGTTTCAGAGTAGGATCGCGCTACTGCTCACGTTTGAAGCTGCTGGTATCTGCGAAGTCGGACGAGACAGAAACTAAATAGTCATCAATGTCATTGCCGTCAGCATTGGTGTGTACTGAAAAAAGGCGGGATAAGCAGTCGGTATCTGTGTGACATCGTCCGCTCTTATAGGTAACAGAAAAGCTGTACTCTGGAGGCGCAACGACCAACGAGCCAGCCGGCCAGACAGGTCACGAAGTCCCACAAGCCAGCATTGAAAGTGGTGATCGGTCACTATTGTGAACTCGCGGCCATGTAGATACGGTCGGAACTTCTGAATGGCGAAGACGACTGCTAAGCACTCGAGCTCGGTGACGGTGTAGTTCGTCTCTGCTTTGGTCAGTGTCCGACTGGCATATGCTACGACGTGCTGGTGGCTGTTGCAGAGTTGGACCAGCACAGCTACAACACCTAGCCACTAGCATCAGTATGAAGTTCAGTCAAAGGCATCAGGATCAAAATGCTTTAGGATGGGTCCTGAAGTCAATAAAAACTTCAGCTGTTGAAATGCAGCCTCACATTTATCATCCCACAAGTACGGTGTGTCTTTATGAAGAGGGGACGTCAGTGGGGAGGCAAGTTGTGCGAAGTTTTTAATAAATCGGCGGAAATATGAGCACAGACCCAGAAAACTTCGCAGGTCCTTCACTGTTCGTGGTGGTTCAAAGTTGCGAACCACTGCGGTGTTCTGTGAGTCTGGTCGCACGCTTGCTTTATCCACGAGAAAGCCTAATACGAGGACTTGACGTTTTCTAAAATGACACTTCTTTGAGTTTAAAACAAGGCCAGCTTCGCGTAAGCATTTAAACACAAGTGACAAGCCGTGGTTATGCTCTTGAAAAGTCTTGCCGTAGATAATCACGTCATCTGCATAGCACATGCAAATTTCCCATTTTATTTCACGGAGTACTGTACCCACAAATCTCTCGAATGTCGCTGGGGCATTGCACAAACCAAAGGGCATAACGTTGAACTCAAGGAGACCGTCTGGTGTTATGAAGGCCGTCTTCTCTTTATCTGAGGGATGCATAGGAATTTGCCAATACCCAGAACGCAAGTCAACAGAAGAAAAATAGGAGGCAGAATGCAGGCAGTCCACGGCGTCATCTATACGTGGCAAAGGGTAGACGTCTTTTTTGTGATGGCATTTAGGCGACAATAGTCTACGCAGAATCTCCATGAATTATCCTTCTTCCTCACTAGAATGACAGGAGCTGCCCATGGACTACACGATTCTTGTATGACGTCCTTCTTTATCATGTCTCCAACTTGCTCAGCGATGACTTTCCTTTCGGAAGGCGATACACGATAGGGCTTGGCGTATTGGTGGTGCTTGGCCTGTATAGATGCGGTGTTGCGCACGTGAAGACGGTGGCGTAACAGTAGACGTCTCGTCTTGGGCAAAGTCAAAGACTGAGGCGTGGCGTGCGATCACCTCCTGCAGCAGGGACCGTTCAGTTGATGGAAGTGACTTGTTAATCATACGGTCAATGCTGGCAGAATAGTCGTGGTACGACTTGGCATGGGGTTTCTTTACATCCACCGACAGTTGGAGTGACCGTATGGTAAGAGCGCTTTGCTTTTGAAAGCTTGCCAATTTAAGTCCTGCAGGCAGATATATGGGCTGCGCGGAAACGTTCACAGTCCACAAATCGGCACAACCATCGACGGTGAGCACGAGGCAACGAGGCACAATAACGTTTTTCTTAAGTGCGTTACTGAAGTTCGGCTCGGCTAAACCATAGTAAGAACCCGCACAAAAACCCGAAGTGTTTATATGCACAAACATTGCGGTATGTAGGGCCAAGCAGACGTCTTCAGACCCGGAAAACACTTCTAAGCAGTCATCAACGGTATCTTTTGTCAATGGAGACGGCAACACGGGACGAAAAATAATCCCACCACTACCACCATCTAGAGTTGCACCACATTCTCGCAAAAAATCTATACCTAGAATGACGTTGTGGGTTGCTCGTGCAAGCACCGTTAGTTCAGCTCGAAACGTTTGATTTCCTACAGAAAATAAAACAGAACAAACTCCAACCGGGCTCAACGTTTCTCCCCCTACGCCGCGGAGCGTAGCACTCCGATTCTAAGCAAACATTACTTTCGTCCCAAGGCGATTTTTAAAGACATGCTCATTAAGGAAACGGCAGCACCAGTATCAACTAGTGCAACAGTACTCACATTGTCTACAAAAACACTCACTTTGTTCTCAACCATTACAACACAAGGGGGTCTTGCGAAAGATGATTTTGTGGCCTCAACCCTATTGGTCGCACCTGTTAGTTTCCCAGTGGTGGTGGCGTCCCCGAGCGGCGACGCGTAGACGGGGATCGCTGTTGGCGTGCGGGTGGTGGCGTAACGCTGCGGTCGGAGCAAGGCGAGTCAGCACGTGCTGCGTGTTGCTGTTGGAAAGAGCCCCGAATTGGTCGAGACTCGCCAGCAGGTACATAGGGCGTGTACACGTTGAATCGTGGAGCTCACTGCTGGCGACGGTAGCAGTACCTAGCGTTGTGTCCAGGTAGCCCGCAGTTGTAGCAAGTACGGGTGCCGCGTCTAGTCGTCCCAGGCGAAGTAAACCTCGTCGGTTGATAAAAGCCGGGCGATGGTGGTCGAGGAGTAAATTGCTGTGACGCAGCTTGTCTGCGTTCCTGGTTTTCAAGTGGTCGTTCACTCCTTCGTTCGAACCGATCGGTGTAATTCGGGCGAGGCTCAAAGTAGCTCTCTCGCATACGATGTACCAGTGGTTTACGGGGCCGTCGGTCGAATGCACACTGATGGTGGACACCAGCGGTGTCCACAGCTTGAAGTTGAGCAAGTTCTTCCTTAACCACTCGTCTTATAAGAGAAGAGATGTCGTCCTGCAATGGAAGGATGACACTTGCAATCTGGGCACATTCTCAAGACGTCCAAATTTCGGTAGGACTCTCCTCCTCTTTAGCGCTTCAAACGCTCGGCAGTGTCTCTTTAGGTCGGAAGGTGTGTGTAAGTCTTCCTTAGTGATAAGGAAATTGTACACGTCCTCCGCGATTCCCTTGAGCAGATGACCTACCTTATCTTCGTCACATATGGTCGCACTCACGATTCCGCAAAGCTTCAAGACGGCCTCGATGTAGGTGGTGCATGTTTCGCCAGATAACTGAGCTCTGCGTGAAAGCGTTTGCTCCGCCTGCTTGACCTTAGCTGTTGAGTCACCAAAACACCTCTTTAGCTCGTCCACGAAATTGTCCCATGTGGTCAATGCACTCTCATGGTTGTCGAACCAAATAGACGCAGTGCCGACAAGAAAAACACCGCGTTCTCGAGCTGCTTAGCAGTGCTCCAGCGGTTGCTGCGACTCACTCTGTGGTAGTGCTTGAGCCAGTCGTCAACATCGTCATCCGGCTGCCCCGAAAAGGTCCTCGGCTGACGTTCCGGCATGCCGCAGCGATCTTGTCCTGGCGGGTGAGCGTGTTGCTCATCAGCAGCGAGGTTGTTATGGCCTGCTCCCGAGTCCTCCATGTCTGGTAGCTGCGGTGGCAAGCCTGCCAAGCGTCTGTTCCGTCGCAAAATTGGTAGAGCTGGGTCGTTCAGATCGATGTACCCAGCACCTCCACCAAACTGTTACGAGTGACTGTGTTAATTTACAGATGAGGTGAAATGGCGTTGTGAAAAAGCAGCGTACTTCTGAGACAGGCCTAGAACGCTTCCACCCAACCACAGAGTCCAGGCGCCACTCCACTACTCTTCTTCTCCTTCTGCGCGCCATAGGCTTGCGCATCTTCGTTTCAATATATATATATATATATATATATATATATATATATATATATATATATATATATTGAAAGACGCAGGCAGACTAGGTACGGCGAGCAGGCAGGGCGAGCAGAAGCGTTTATTCTGCGATGTCTGGCTCCGCTCAGAACCACACCAAGAGAGAGGACGATGATGATGGGTATGTCCAAGTGAGAACGATGATGATGGGTATGTGCAAGTGAGAACGATCAAATGCTTGGAATGTGCTTACAATTTCCCCCCCCCCTCTGCGAAGCGGCCAACCTGGCCGCCAGTCAGAGATCGGCCGAACGAGTAACAAAAGGCTTCATGCGTGAGACGTGAACTATTTCCGTGCTGCGCAGACGGCGGTCAGTGACAGACTGAAGCGGGGTGACGAGGTAGTTAACTGGAGATGTCTGTCGTACAACGGTGTATGGGCCAACATACCGGTGAAGAAATTTCTCGCAAAGGCCCGACGCTCGAACCGGGGTCCATAGTAAAACCTTATCGCCAGCATTAAAGGCCACGTCGCGTCGTTTTTTATCACAGCGATGTTTTCTCTCCTTTTGGGTTGCTTCCGTGTTTTTGCGAGCAATTTCACGGCATTGTGTGACTCGGGCTGCGAACTCTTCTGGGAGCGAGGTACTGCTTGGAGCCGGTGCAAAGAAAAATGCCGTGTCGAAGACCGAGGAGGCAGATCGGCCGTACACGAGAAAAAACGGGCTGTAGCCAGTTGATCGTTGTACCGCAGTATTGTATGCGAAGGTGACAAACGGTAAAATGTTATCCCAATTTTTGTGGTCAGGATGCAAGTACATCGATATCATGTCAGAGAGTGTTCGGTGGAAGCGCTCGGTAAGGCCATTCGTTTGCGGATGGTATGTAGAAGTGGTTTTATGGACTGTATTGCACGCCTGCAGGACTTCATCCAGGACCTTGGAAAGGAAGGCTTTGCCACGGTCACTCAAAAGGACGCGAGGGGCTCCGTGGCGCAAGACGATGGAGTTCAAGAAAAAATTGGCGATTTCTGTGGCGGTAGCAGAATGAAGAGGTGAAGTCTCGGCGTATCTTGTTTGATGGTCGACTGCAGTGACGATCCAACGGTGACCGGAAGGTGTCAACGGCAAAGGACCATACAAGTCTATTCCGACAAATTCGAATGGTGTGGTGGGACAGGGAAGAGGCTGAAGGAAACCAGCAGGCGGGGATGTGGATCGCTTGCGGTGCTGACACAACGCGCACGAGCCCACGTATTTGGCCACCGTTGTGGACAAGCCAGGCCAGAAGCAGCGCGTCTTGATGCGATCGTAGGTCTTGTGGAAGCCTAGATGACCGGCAGCAATATCATCGTGGAATGCTTCCAAAACTCGAAGACGAAGGCAGCGGGGAAGAACTGGCACCCACTTGTTACCGGTGGGATGGTAAATGTAGCGCTTAAGCACACCGTCCTGAAGGCGAAATTGTCGAAGCTGGCGTCGCAAGCGGCTGTTGGGTGGTTTAGTGACACCGCGAAGGCGATCAATGAAAGACCGACAGTAGGAATCTGCCAGCTGAAGTGAACGTAAATCGGAGTTCGAAGATAGCTGCATTGGATCCAGCGATGCGAGCGATACGTGTTGTGAGGCAAGCTGGGTGTCAGAGTCATTCGAACGCGATGCGGTGGACGTATTGTCACGAGAGAGCGAAAGTGGGCACCGGGACAGCGCGTCGGCATCATGATGACATTTGCCAGACTTGTACGTAACTGTAAAGTCGTACTCTTGTAAGCGCAGTATCCAGCGCGCAAGACGTCCTGACATATTCTTCATTGATGAAAGCCAACAGAGTGCGTGGTGGTCGGTGATGATGGTGAAGTGCCGACCGTAGAGATACGGGCGGAATTTCTGTATCGACCATACGATAGCCAAGCACTCCTGCTCCGTGATGGTGTAATTCCGCTCAGCTGTTGACAGAGTCCGGCTAGCGTAGGCCACAACCTGCTCTTTAGAGGTGGAATCACGCTGCAGAAGGACTGCTCCAATGCCTTGTGCGCTTGCGTCAGTATGGAGTATGGTAGGCGCTCTCTCATCGAAGTGGCGCAGCACTGGTCCGGAAGTCAGGCGTTCTTTCAAAATTTCAAATGCAGATTCGCAGTCGTTGGACCATGAGAAAGGAGCACCAGTGGCCAATAACTTATTTAGCGGAGCCGCTAAGGTAGCAAAGTTGCGTATAAAGCGACGAAAATAGGACGCGAGACCAAGAAAGCTGCGCAACGTCTTTTGGTTGGACGGTCGAGGGAACTGTAGCACAGCTGCGATCTTCTCGGGATCTGGTTGGATTCCGTCTTTGGAAACGACGTGACCGAGGACTTTGATGCTTTTGCTGGCAAATGTACACTTCTTTGTATTTATCTGAAGGCCAGCCTTGGAGAGACATTGTAGCACCTCGTCTAATCGTTGAAGATGTTGGGCAAAGGTACTTGAAAAAACAACGATATCATCTAAGTAACAGAGGCAGGTCTTCCATTTTAGGCCACGAAGAACAGTATCAATCATTCGCTCAAACGTGGCTGGAGCGTTGCACAAGCCGAATGGCATTACATTAAATTCATAAAGGCCGTCCGGTGTGGCAAATGCAGTTTTTTCTTTGTCAGCCTCGTTCATGGGGATTTGCCAGTAACCTGATCGTAAGTCAAGGCTCGAAAAATAGTTCGCCCCTTGCAGTGTGTCTAAAGCGTCATCAATTCTAGGCATAGGATATACGTCCTTGCGTGTGATCTTATTTAACGCGCGGTAGTCAATGCAAAAACGAACAGAGCCATCCTTCTTTTTAACTAAAACGACTGGAGATGCCCAGGAACTCGAAGAAGGTCGTATTATATTTCGCGATAGCATCTCGTTCACTTCTTTTTCAATTATTTCTCTCTCTGATTGCGAAACCCGATATGGGCGACGGCGTATCACACGAGAACCGTCGGTTTCAATGCGATGTACAGCCGCGGAAGTCTGACTCAGTGTTGTGGTACAGCTATCAAAGCAGGCTTTGTGCTTAGCCAAAAGGGCCAATAGTGCTTCAGACTGTTTTGGTGTGAGGTCTGAACCAATGACAGGTCGAAAAGGGAAAGAACGTGAACCTGGAGCTGGTACTGGTGACGAAGACGGGCAGAGTGTCGCGATGGAGGTCAATGGAGAGAAGTCAATCTTTGCCACTGTCATTCCCTTGGGCAGCAGCACAGATTCTGCAGTTGTGTTAGAAACGGGCAGAAAAGCGCAGCCAGAGGAAAACCGGAGGAGGCAAGAGGCGACGAGAATTCCACGGGAGGTGCAGCGAAACGAAGGAGCCACAAGTGCATCACCGTCGGTTACTTGGGTAGATGCGACAGCTATCACGTGTTCGTGACCAGGGTGCAGGACGCAGTCTTCAACAATGACCAAGTTGGAGATCGAGGGTGATGAAACTGGAATGGGCGCATCCGTTGTATCCGTTATGTGAATGACGTTCTCTTTAAAGGATATAACAGCGGAAGCAGAATGCAGAAAGTCCCAACCAAGGATAAGTTCATGAATGCACGTGGGCAACACAATCATCTCGATGTGGTGACGTATACCATCAATAGAAACACGAGCCGTACACTGTCCGTCAGGTTGAATCAGCACGTTATTTGCCCCACGCAACACAGGTCCCACATAGGGCGTTCTGACTTTACGGAGGCGCGAGCACAAGTCACTACGCAAAACAGAAGTGGTTGCACCGGTGTCAACGAGAGCTTGCACAGGAATACCTTCAATAATCACTGACAACATATTAGCTGGGCGAACAGGAGGTATTTTTGTTGGTCGACGGGACGCAGTTTTCCCTCCAAAAACTGCAATCCTTAGTTTTCCGAAGATTGGTCAACAGGACGGGAGATGATTGGACGAAGCGGCGATGCGGAGCGGCGATAGGGCGATGGAGAGCGTCGTCTGGAGGAGCGGTATTCCTGATGTTGACGAGGGGACACTGGAGGAGACGGAGACCGGTACTGCGCGGACGGGTAGGTGTCTGGAGCATAAAGATCTGGTCTTCGGAACCGGTCTCGTTCGAACTCAGCATAGCCTCGTCGTTCCTCTTGCTGGCGGCGACGGCAGTAACGAGAAATGTGGCCTCGTATACCGCAGTAAAAGCAAACAGGACGGGATTGACGCCACTGAGGATACAAGGGTGCAGCAGTCATTCCACCTCGCATAGCAGCCAAATGGCTACTAGCAGTATCCGTAGAGCTAGATGCCCCGGGAGCAGGCGGAATCGCAGCGATCTCCGCATATGTGGGCATTACCGTTTGAACAACCGGTGCTGCCGGTGTCGACCTGGGCGTCACATCGGCGTATGTGGGCATCGGGCGTGCTGGCGGAGCGACCGGGGATGTCGGTGTCGCCATTGCCGCTAACTCCTGCTTAACAAGATTCCGCAGGTCGAATGGTGGAGACGGAGCGGAGGCGACAGTGGACCGCTGCTGTTCAAGGTCTCGAAGTTCTTCCCGGATGATTGTGCGGATAAGGGTTTTTAATTCAGAGGGAGGCATCAGGCGTGGATCACTGTCTTGTTGAAGCCGAAGGGACTGCAACTGGTCAAGGCGTTGGCATGTCGAAATGACGTCGTTAACCGTAGCGGGATTGCCAACAGCCAAGGCGTTGAATGCGATTGGGCCGATTCCTTTAAGGATGTGGCGAACGCGCTCATCTTCCGTCATGTCTTTATTCGCACGGCGACAGAGGGCCAAAACATCCTCGATATACGAAGTGTACGACTCATGTGCCAGTTGTAGACGCATAGCCAGCTTCTGTTTCGCGGCTTCGGAACGACCCGATGAGCATCCGAATATTTGTCGCAGTTTGTTGGCAAAGGTCGACCAATCAACGAAGTCAGTTTCGTGATTAAAATACCAGGTTTTGGCTACGCTGGTCAAATAGAAAGGAAGGTAGCTCAGTTTCTCTGCTTCGGTCCATCGATTGGCTGAACCCACACGGTTGTAAAGGTCAAGCCATTCCTCGACGTCGTCACCGCGAAGACCCGCGAACACGGGCGGTTCGCGCTGAGGGCTGGTGACAGTAGATGAAGAGCGGGCAGCCGCCGGCGTAGGGGCTGTAGCGTTAGGGCTAGGCGTTAGGTCCGATGTCTGCATACCTGTGTGGGTGGCTGGGTGCAATCGGCGACCAGATCGGAGCTCCAGGTGGGAAATGAACGTAGGAGGACGTCGGGATCTTACCCCGGCACTTCCACCACTCTGAAAGACGCAGGCAGACTAGGTACGGCGAGCAGGCAGGGCGAGCAGAAGCGTTTATTCTGCGATGTCTGGCTCCGCTCAGAACCACACCAAGAGAGAGGACGATGATGATGGGTATGTCCAAGTGAGAACGATGATGATGGGTATGTGCAAGTGAGAACGATCAAATGCTTGGAATGTGCTTACAATATATATATATATATATATATATATATATATATATATATATGTATATGTATATATATATATATATATATATATATATATATATATATATATATATATATATATACATAAATATTGCCACCTACTTCTAGTAGTGGGTCGCGTGCAAAGGCGAAGGCTCACACCACAAAGAAGAAAGAAGTGCGCCTGGGCCCCCGCCCTGGCAAACAAGCCCAACCGACACGCTTGGTTAAAGCCCTGTTGCTCAGATGTCAATAAACTTTGTCGACACCCCCTGGAGTGATGTGACAATTGGTGGAGGTGCTGTGTAGCCCCTCACGGATGTTTAATACCCTTCTGGAAGCGGCACCACAAGCCCAGTGCGAGTCAACACTCCTGTTAATCGGACAAGCTGCAGGATCAGGGGATTACCACCCGAAGCTGACCCTACAGTTCACACCAGTATGATGAGCGCGTCCGTTCAAACCACTTTAACAGGTACGAAAAACCCCACGGTGACTTGGTACACCCTCGAAAATCCACAGGTACCGACATCGTTTTATGGCACCGAGCTCGAAGACATCGAGGACTGGTTGGTCGACTTCGAGCACGTGGCTGCTTTGAACGACTGGAACGACGCGGCCAAATTATGGCGTGTGTACTTCTATTTGGAGGATGGAGCAAGTACCTGGTACATGAATCATGAGGAACAGATGACATCGTGGCCCCAATTCCGTCACCGGCTGTTGGATACTTACAGAAGGGCTGATCGCCACGAACGAGCGGAGCGAGCGATCCAGGCCCGCATCCAAATGTCCAATGAAACTTTTATGAGCTATGTGGAAGATATGACGCGCCTGTTTCGACGGGCTGATCCGAGTATGACAGAGGAAAAGAAGTTGCGTTACCTGATGCGGGGAGTCAAGGAGCAGCTTTTCGCTGGCCTTGTACGGGGCCCTCCCAACACGGTCGCGGATTTTTTGTCCAAAACCGTCACGATGGAAAAGATGCCTTAACATCGATTCGCCGTGTATGAGCGGCAAGTGAACACGTCCACTGCTCACGTTCTCACGACTATTGGGAGGAACACCTAGTGTCTGCGCGACCTTATCCGCTCTATAATACGCGCGGAGCTGCAAAAGGCTGCCGCACCACCACTACCTACGGTGAGTATCATTGCAAGCATCGTCAAGGACGAGCTGCATCATGCCCTTCGTGACCCTGTGAGTATGAATAACGCCACACCTGTCCCGGCTGACTACACCGTGCGACCCATGTGGAAGCCTTGAAGCGCCCAGTTTCCTCTTCCCCGCTGTTTGTTCAGGCACCTCCTACGGTTTCACTTCAGTCGGCGCAGCCTTTATGGTACTACGAGAGCACATGCACGCCCCCACCCCTCGTTTACGCCAGCCCTTTGCATCTTGCGGAACAACCAGCACACTACCTTGACGACAGACACGTTTCGCCTCGGAAATCTGATGTTTGGCGCACTCTTGATCGCTGACCTCTGTGCTTCCACTGCGGTGAAGCGGACCATTTGTACCGCCAGTGTCCATACCAGCGCCTCGGGCTGCACGGCTTTTCGGTATATTCAGCGCCTCCTCGGTATGACACGTGACCCCGCGACATTGAGGACTACCTGGCTCAATAGCGCATACCACCGCCTCCTGGACGGCAGTCGTGCTCACTGTCACCGAGGCGCTTTTCATCTTCGCCCCAGCGCCATGCTGGCGCACGGTCCCCTAGTCCCTGCCGGGAAAACTGACGCGAGTGACCCTTGGAGGCAAGGTCGTTGGCAGTCGACGTGCTGATTACCTCCGATCGACGCTAACAGGAAAGGGTGTAGATTCGACTGAGCGATATGTGCGACTTTCTTTGGATATACCGGTGCTGATGGATGGCTATGCAGTAGGTGCTTTAGTTTATACCGGGGCTGACTAATCAACACTAAGCGGGAAAATTACCAAACTACCAAAGAAGGTAATCACGCCCTGGCATGGCTCCGTGATTCGAACAGCCGGTGGCCACACCGTCTCTCCGCCTGGAACCTGCACGAGTGGGGTTCGGGTCTGTGGTTATACTTTTGCAGCAAGTTTCCTTGTGCTCCATGAATGTTCGGGCGACGTTATTCTTGGTGTTGACTTCCTGCAGGAGTATGGAGCTTTCATTGATCTTCAAGAGAATCGCATCACCTTCTCAGCCAACCGAGCAATCGACCAGCAGGACGACCAACAACGTGCTGACGTTCTTCGTGTTTCTGGTGAAAGTATAACGCTTCCTCCAAGAGCCAGTGTTATAGTCGACGTCACATGCTGTGGATTGTGAAATGGCAAAGCGATGGAGAAAGTAATTTTGAACACCTGCTGACTCAAGGTGTTTGTGTGGCTAGGAGTATCATACAGCTACGTGATGGCCGATCTCAACTGCTCGTTACAAATTTCAGCAACGAACACCTACACCTTTTCCGTGGCACTTTGTTAGCGTTTGCAGATGAATTAGGAACCGTTCCCATCTGCTTTTCGTTCGGACGCAGTTGAGTCCGCTGATACATCTCTAAACAATATCGATATTAATTCTAACCTCACACCAGAAAACCAGACAGCACTGCGAAAACTCTTGCTTGAATTCACGTCATGCTTCGCTACTTCCTCTAAGGTGCGCCAGACTTCAATCGCTAGACACAGAATAATCATTTACGACGACGCCCGCCCAGTACACCAACAGCTTTACCGCGTGTCAGCGAAGGAACCAGAAGCCATTCGTACGCAAGTTCGAGAAATGCTTGACGACGGCATAATCGAGCCTTCTAACAGTGCGTGGTCCTCTCCGGTCATCCTAGTCAAGAAGAAAGACGGAACGCTACGTTTTCCGGTCGATTACCGGAAGCTGAACAGCGTGACTGAAAAGGACGTGCACCCACTGCCACGCATCGACGACTCGTTAGACAGATTACGCCACGCCCACTATTTTTCCCCTTTGGATTTAAAAAGCGGGTACTGGCAGATTCAGGTTGACGTGCGAGACCGCGAGAAAACGATCTTTGTGACCCCTGAGGGCCTGTTTGAATTTCGAGTCCTTCCTTCAGGTTTGTGCTCAGCGCCCGCAACCTTCCAGCAAATGGTGGGCACTGTGCTTACTGGTCTAAAGTGGCAAACTTGTCTTGTATACCTTGATAATGTCCTTTTTTCTGAAACCTTCCAGAAACATCTTCACCGCCTCAGGAGTGCGCTGCAGGCTAGTCAATCAGCAGTTCTTACACTGAAGAGCTCAATTTCTTGGCCATGTGGTCAACGCGAAAGGAGTCCGACCCGACCCCGACAAACTTGCCGCTGTAGCCGCGTTTCCGCATCCTACAGACAAAAAGGCTGTTCCGTGCTTTCAGGGCTTGTGCGCCTACTATCGGCGATTTATTAGAGCGTTTTCGAAGATAGCTTACACGCGACGACACACCGTTTGTATGGGCTACCGAGCAACAGGCTGCTTTTGCCGAGCTACGACAGCGAATGCAGTCAGCCTCTGTTCTTGCGCATTTTGACGATGATGCTGACACAGAGGTGCACACTGACGCCAGTAACATCGGCCTCAGCAAAGTGCTCGTCCAGCATCAACACGGCAAAGAACGAGTCATAGCCCAGGCCAGCCGCTCACTGTCCCGTACCGAGGTGAATTACACGACCACAGAGAAAGAGTGCCTCGCAGTAGTGTTGGCGATCCCCAAGTTTCACCCGTACCTCTATGGTCGTCCATTTAAAGTGGTGGCGGAACACCATGCCCTTTGCTGGTTGGTAAACATACGTGATCCCTCTGGACGACTGGCCCGATGGAGCTTGCGTCTACAGGAATTTGATGTGACCATCATATATAAGTCTGGACGGAAGCATGAAGACACGGATACGCTGTCGCGTGCACCCATACCTTTAGTCAATCAAGAAGAAGAGGACGTTGACGGTTTCCTGGGCGCCCTTAGCTCATCTGACTTGAGCAGACGCCCGCGAGTGAATGAATATATTCGACCGCTCATCGACTATCTGGAGGGTCATAGCGCCGTTATACCTCGCCATCTATCACACGTCGTGACGTCTTTCTGCCTCTGAGATAATGTCCTGTACAAAAAAACGCCCGTTTTATGAGCCGCGCTTACTTCCTCGTCGTTCCGAAGGACATGCGGGACGAAGTCCTCTCCGCGTGTCATGACGAGCCCACATCTGATCATCTAGGTTACTCGCGAACGCTCGCCAGGGTAAGTGAGGCGTACTACTGGCCCGGACTTTCGGCAAGCGTGAAGCACTACGTCAAAAGCTGTCATGAATGCCAGCGTCAAAAGTCGCCACCAAGCAAGCCGGCTGGATTATTTCAGCTAATTGATCCACCCGACAAGCAATTTGATCAAGCCGGCATGGACAGTCTCGGCCCATTTCCTTTATCGTCCGACGACAACAAATGGATCATTGTTGCAACTCACTATATGACCCGCTATGCTGAGACACAGGCGATACCACGAGCCACGGCTTCTGAGGTAGCACATTCTTCATGTGCAACATTGTTCTGCGCCACGGTGCTCCATCTACAGTGATAACCGACAGAGGAACAGCGTTCACTGCACAGTTTATTGATGAAGTTTTTTGACTAAGTAACACTAGGCATCGAACGACGACTGCTTACCATCCGCAGAGCAACGACTTAACCGAACGACCTAATAAGAAAGTCACAAACATGATCTCCATGTACACCGACGTCCAACACAAAACATGGGATCGCATTTTGCCTTATGTGACGTTTGCTTATAACACCGCCGTTCAAGAAACAACCTGATTTACACCGTTTCGCCTTCTCTACGACCGCGAAGTTCAGACGATGCTGGATGCGATGCTTCCTTGTGAAGACGCCGATCAATTAACAACTGACGCAGAAGAATTTGCAGAGCGTGCCGAGGAAACTCACCAGCTCGTCCGGCTACACATTGGTCAGCAGCAACAGGTCGATGCACGACGTTACAATATGCGTCACAATGACCTATCCTACAGTCCGGGAGACCAAGTTTGGGTTTGAACCCCTGTTCAACGCCGTGGCCTCTCCGAAAATTTGCTCAGCAGATACTTCGTTCCGTATAAAGTATTACACCACGTGAGTGACGTAAACTACGAAGCGGTTCCGGCCACTACGTCATCACGATGGGTACAACAAAGACAACCATCTTCTGACATAGTTCACATAGTGCGCATGAAGAATTGTTTTGCGCGTTCCTAAAAGACCACTTTTCTTGTGTTTTTTTATTGGTGCTCTGACAATTGCCTCATCATTGGTGAACTTATCGCGTCTAACATTTGATTATTGGTGCCCTTTTTCATTGTTTAGGCTACTTTGTTTTGGTTTTTTTGCAATAACTTTACAGGATCGGGACGATGCTTCTTTTTTGATGTCTAGGAGGAATATCTCCACCTACTTCTAGTAGAGTGGGTCGTATGCCAAGCCAAAGGCTACACCCCCTGAAACAATGTGACAATATATATATATATATATATATATATATACATATATATATATATATATATATATACATACATATATATATATATATATATATATATATATATATATATATATATATATATATATATATATATATATATATATATATATATATATATAAGGACAGCGGGGGGAGGAGAAGACAGAAGGCTAGGTGGAGAGATGAGTAAGAAGTTTGCTGGTGTAAATTAGCAGCAGGAAGTACAGGAGCGAGTTGACTGGCGGAACGTGAGAGAGGCCTTTGTCCTGCAAATGACGTAGTCAGGCTGATGATGATGACGTATACATATATATACATTACCAAAAAAGATGCTGGGGCTCCGGCGAGTGGGCAGCTTGAAGGACGAAGACTTCTTGTTTTCAGGAGGACCAGCGCACAAAACAAAGCCATTGGTTCTCTAGGAGCAGGACGCTCTGCTCTTGTGTCTGGGGCTCCCTAGATTTGCAGCGAATATTGTTATTTATCAGAAAACGCGTCTGCCTACATTGCTTTGTCGATTCCGATTGTTGACAGTACAAACATATCTAAAATTTTACAGCTTAGAAGTAAGAACAGCTGAATATATGATCGTCAGCGACCCAGATTCGCTCTTTCTCGCTCATTGGCCTCGTCTTCTTACACCACAGATAATCTATGTACAAAACAAACTGGCAAGTATAAATGTCAACATTATTGACGTAATTGCATTTACAAAATCAAACCAGATTCTTTGTACGAAATTTAATAAGATCTCTCCTCCACAATTTAAATTTCAATCCCGCAAATTTTTAGAGAAGGTTAGCAGATATCCTGGAGCACACATAGACACGTAACGTAATAGCTACAGATGCTTCCGTCATTGCGGAAAGGGCTGGCGTAGCAATAGTCTCCGAATCTCATCACTGGTCATTTGCCGTGAGGCTGCCACTCCGATTTTTGAGGCAGAGCAAACGACAGTCATCATGACACTGCGAAAAGTTCCTATGAATGAAAACAGGGCCGTTTTAATTACTGATTCGCTTTCGGTATGCATTGCTCTTGCAACTTTTCATACCTCTCGTGTCACACTATGTTATGATCTTTAGTCCCGTCTCAGCTGAAGTACCTGAAATTATATTGGGGTTCCAGGTCACTGTGGGTTAACATAGACAAAATGACCGACGCCTTGGCCCGCTCATAGCTAGATCTCCCAATAGTCTAGGTTCTCCCGGTGATGAAATACTTCACCGCAACCAGGTTTAGAAGATTAAGTATTAACACCGATAGGGTGGAAACAACAACCACGTGAACGAAATATAATCACCTAAACTATCCACGGAAATCACAGTGGAGCCATTCTCGAGATTCAGAAGTGACCATCACCAGATTCCGATGTCGTGTCCATCAGGAAAATGTTTTAAGCTTCGGTGCCTTGGGCTTGCGATATCAAATGCCACACGGATGCTTTTGATATTGTGTGTAATTTCAATATAACTACTCAACAAGTACTATTTTATTATGGTATTTAAAATTATTTGTCATTTCATTCAGTTAACATCCTAGATTTCAGAAATGTTTTTATCAGCCTAATACGGCAGTCTGGAATACAAGCTCAAAAGGAAATTACATTTAGGGAAAGGTAATATTTTTCGTGTTATTGCCGTTAATTTTTTTATTTTTGGTTTTTAATTTCATAGCCTACTCAAAACAACATTCAACAGTCTCAATGTTTCCTTCTTGGCCAATCCCTCAAAGCTGGTACGTTCAATTTAGATAGAGAAACAAACAAACAGACAAAGAACAGCCAGTCCCACGTACGGGTGCTGCCTCTTGTTTCTTTTTTACAATGGCGCTGCCGGCAAAGAAAAGTTTTACGTCCCGGCTTCGTCATCCAGGAGAGCCGCCAATGCATCAGTCGTAAGCGCCGTTTCAGGACGGCGTACAGGCCTTCCCGGCAGCTGTTCACCTGCCGCCACTGCCACCACCATTCGAGAACGGCGTCAATGCCTCCTCGGTCGCCTTGACGCTGGTACACGTTACCGGTACCATTTCACGACAAGGAACGCCATTCGCACGTCTTTGGCCATAGATTCTGCCGTGAGCGGTGGTCGACAACTGAACCCCGCTACTCAAGTCACCTGTCCATACCCTCGTGGATCATCGCAGCGTGGTTCTCTCATTGTAGGAACGCGGTTAACGCTTCCTCGAACATGAAGTTCACGACCAGACTGCTGCTGCACCTACCCACCAAATTAACCGCGGACGGCGTTCATGCCTCCTCGGTGGTTCCAGGGTACCACCTTACAGACGGCAGGCTACCACCTTCATCTTCGAATGTGCATGAGCTGCTCTCATCTGAGAACTTCATGCACGCTTTCCGTGGCCTGCATGCCGTGCCAGGTCCTCTTACAGCGGGTAAACATCCAAGGGACGCTGTTCAGTCTTACTTGGGCGTGCATGTCGCCACCACTAACTCTACTAGCACCTCGTACTCCGCAGACGCAAACCAAAGTTGTTCAGAGTCCTCATGCAACAGTGCTGTGGAGCTGTGGCGTACCATCGAACGACTCCACGCCATGGTCAACGCTGTTACAGTGACGAGCTCCGCACTGTTCCCTGCCATCTTACGAGTTCTAAGTGAAAGCGAACGCATGATGGTTGCAGTCACCTCACAAGACCTCGAGGCCTGCTCATATGAGCAACGCAGAGAGCTGAGGTGCGCCATCCTGCAGCTCTCAAACCAGATCGGCTGCTTCGACTCTTTTCTCTCCATTTTGCCGTGAGACCCACCATCACAGGCCTTCAGCGAGCCACTGGAATTCGACGGGCTTCAGAACGACGCCGACCACTGGGTGGCAACTGTCAACGCACACGCAGTGCGTGTGCCCTAGACGGAGCCACAGAAAAGATGTGTTGTCATTCACCGCCTTTGAGATGGTGCCGCGGCGTAGAGGCACGAGTGAGCAGTCCTGGAGAGACTGGAGCACCAAGCTCATGGACGCATTGGACTGGAGCACCAAGCCTTTGGACGCATTGGCTACGACCCATGCTCGTCCGTGACTGGCATCTCTGCAACTCAACAACTCGACAGTGCACCTCTCGGCATACAAGCTCGTGAAAGACATTGTCCCAAAGGTGCAGATTTACTCCTCCCCAAGCAGCCTACTTTCCGAGAGGTAGTTGGTCAGGGGAAGTACTTCAATTGTTGATCAGTTCCCCGGAGCACGAGCGCAGACAGAATCACGAATGGGGAAGGAGACGTGCTCGACACCAATACAGGCCGTGAGCAGCACTTCATGCCGCACCACTCGGATTCCACGACCGCCACCCCACAAGACAAAAATACCACCGAGAAGCCGCAGCCATTGGTGATGCTGTCTCCGTGTTCACCAGCGCTCGAGGGCATGCAGATTTCATGTAGTCCAGCGGCTGACACACTCCAAGTCAAGGAACCGAACAAGTTCACCACAGCCGTTGATGTGCTCTGAGACCCACCGGAACAGCTACTGGTGACCACCCAGATGTGTGGATGGCCACCACGTGTTGTTTGAGATCGAGGAATCCACTTCGACCAACGAGAGTAAACACATGGAAAACATGTGCGAGCATTCCACTGCTTTCTATGCGACAGAATCACAAGTATCGGACCACTTACACGTGTCTTTACATACGTGTAACACACGCTGGTAACACGCCCCTGTTTCAGCAGCGCCGTACATTACGACTTGCTCGCATTGTGGTTCTCCATCGAAGCGAAGTGAATGCACTTCTTCCAGGCTGCGGAGATCCGTCCGACTACTAATGCGCCCTCCTCAGTCAAAATCGGCAGTTCCACATGCCAGATGCCAGCGTGGTCGAGACAAGCAGCCATAACGCCACAGTCAATATCGACTGCCAGAGCGATCATCAAATACGTCACCGAAGCCCAACCGCAGCCAAGACCGATGGTTACAAAGATGCTGCCAATACCGGCCACCTGACACATAGACACCTCGACAAGACCTGTCGTGGCGTGCCGAAGAGAGACCACCCGACACATCGTTTGCACTTCATGAGACCAACGCCCTGCATGGCCAAGACAGACCAGCGCGCAACAGTCAACCCTGCCCACCAGAATGACTGTCGACCACTCCGCGCACGTGCCCTCGTCGCCGAGCGTCATGACCAAAAAAGACGCTGGGCTCAGCTAGATCAAAGAAGAAGAACGAGGAGAATAAGAACAGCCGGCTTAGCGTACGGGGGCTGTCTCTCTCTTGTTTCTCTTGTACAATATCTATCTATCTATCTATCTATCTATCTATCTATCTATCTATCTATCTATCTATCTATCTATCTATCTATCTATATATATATATATATATATATATATATAGATATATATATATATATATATATATATATATATATATATATACGCCATATATATATACGCCATGGCGTATATATATATACGCCATGTACGCCATCCCTCTCTCACCTAGGGATGGCGTACATGCCTCCTCCATACCTGGCAACCTGTCGGCGCTTCAAGCACCCACCGTGTACGGCGTCGAGGCCTACCCGGCGGCGCAAGACCGCTTCATCTACGCCACAGTACCAGGTCACAACTCATCACACGGGTTCCGCTTGCCTGGGAACGTCGTTGACGCTTCCAGCGCCTTGGAACCCATGTCCACGAATCCGACCACAGCTGGATTTCCAAGGGACGCCGTCCACGCGTCCTTGGTCAAGAATTGTACCACCTCGAATACCGCAGTCACTGTATCCTCCGCAGAGGCGGGCCTTGGCTCTTCGTGCGGATCACACGACAGCGCAGCGGAGCTGCAGCATACCATCGCGCAACTCCGTGTCACGACCAACGCCCTCATAGCGTCGAGTTCCAAGCTATGTCCTGCCATCTTGCCAACATTGTGCGCACTCAATGCCATGTTGGCTGCGGCCGCCGCACAAAACTTCGAGGTAAGCTCGCCCGAGAACCGTCGCAATCTCCGGCGTTCTCTCGCGGAGGTATCGGAGCAAGTGAACTGCTTGGCGGGGGCACATTTCGGAGTTCTGCCCGCCGTCCCGCCATCGCCGATTTCCTTCGCGCTACCGGAATTTCGCGGCTTCCAGGACGACGCCGAGGAATGGGTGGCAACCGTCAACGCTCTCGGAACGACTGAAGAGCAGAAGTGGGACATGGCCATAGATCGCCTGCGGGATGCTGCCGCAGCATGGCACAGGTACGAAGGCGTCAGGCAGCAGTCCTGGGCAGAATGGAGTGCAGCCCTGATTGCCGCTTTCGGACGGATTTCCTGTGACTCCAGCAAGTTCAGCTCGATCTTCCCCGAGGCCGAGGATGGAGCCCAGGCAGCGCCCCGCCTCGAGGCTGCAATCGTTCGTTGCAGCTCGTCAACGGAATGCTGCCAGGAGTTCCCTGCTGCTGACCCTGACCGAAGTGGCTGGAATCCTACACTACAGGTCCCGGACTCTGCATCGGTATTCGACCTGAAAATACCCCCACCAGACCTTCGTCCGGAGATACGGCCCTCGCGCTCGTCGTCTGAGGACATCGAGGCACTCAATCCTATTGTATTAGACACAACTGAACCCTACCAGACCACGATCATGCTCAGCCACGCAGACACTCGGCTACCAAGGAACGTTTCCTTCGAGAAAGCCCAGATACCTAGCTACGCTGAGGCCACTGCCATCGAGAACTTGCCGAGGACCAGCCCTCCTGCTGTTTCCTCCCAGCATACGATGTTTGCACATGACAGTTCGCCAGAAGCCACCGGCTCGACTACGTCTGGGAGTTCTGCTGTGGTATTTATGCCCAACCATGAGCTGCGTCCCATCTCATTTCAAGAAATGGCCCAAACGTCATCATGGCTGCCTCGCAGGGCATCCCGCTGCAGTTCAGTCCACCAGCGACGGTGGGACAAACACCAGCGTTTCCAGGTTACTCTGCGACCTTGCCGGAACAGTCAGGGCCGTCCACCTGAACTGCATTCTACGAGTTGTCAGGAAACGTTGCATCATGGACGAGTTCGACCACGGCGACAAAGTCAAGCCCACCCACCAAAAACTTTACCGCCAGCTCCGCGCGCGCACAGGACCCAGTCTCCATCACGACACGGTGAACGACCCAGACGACATAGCCAGTGTCGGCCGCCGGAGCCAATTTCGACAAACTTCCAGCGTGGTCGAGACCGACCACGACGATGTAGCCAACCTCGCCCACCTGAAGCACTGTCAACTGCTGCAGCTAGCCTTACCTACCAGAACATTGTCGTTTGGCCCAACGACAATGCTAGCAGTCATGGCCGAGTGTAATGACGAAAACCGAAACTGGAACTCTCTCTGGCACAGACTCGCATGCTAGGAAGGAAGAGGAGGAAGACGAAGCAGAATAAGAACAGCCGGCCTGCAGCAAAGGCGTTGTGTCTTATTTCTCGTCCTTACAATATATATATATAAATATATATATATATATATGAATGACACAACTTCGCGGTTGTCTGAAATTTATATTCAGTGGTTCCGACTGGTGGCCCGGTCTTCGTCGTCAGGGTTGGCGAACAGTCAAACCCTGACGAAGATCGGTCCACCACTAACACCACCGAAAACAATCGCTAAGTTGTGTCTCATTTGTTTCAAAGTACGGTTGGCCCATTAGAAAAACTTGTTAGAAATAATATTTTAAGTTAGTCATGTTAAACACCTAATGCAGCTTTGAAATTTTGAGAAACTCGCCTCTAGTAAGTATTGTCGCCTAATGAAGTTCATTCCAGTTCAATTACGAAACCGAAAGCGATGCAGCCATGAGCGCAACAAGCAGAAGACAGCTAGACTGACGTCACTTTTAAAGACAACAATCAGAGTAGGGCTGTTCTTTCCCGTTCGTTAACCTATGTGCGTCATGCGCAATCCTATTGCAAGCGCAGCCCACACACCCACACAATGAAGTCGGTTGGTGGTGGATGTAACGACCCTCACCTATTGTGTACTTCTCAGACAAATATACAGTTGCTCTCTAAAGAGCATTGATTTTGGTTTCACCGCAGAACTAGAGAGAATTCAATTACTTCGCTGTAATTACCAGAGACCGCTTTTTCGTAATCTCCAATATGCAAGGGCTTCTAACATGAAGGAATTTAGCTCAAATTGGCCTAAATATATAACTAAGAATTTTATTTACTTGAGTTATAACCAACTTATTATTCTTCTTAGTCTTATTGCCAACCTATTATTATAACCTATTAATCTGAATGGTGTCTTGAGCAAACTAAGAATGTTAGCTGCTTCTGAAAAAGCAAATATCAGGACATCGAGCAAATACCCCATTTTCCTGATTTTAAAGAAGTATTGGGCACAATTATTGAAACACCCTGTATATCGCACTTCTTGATCTTCGAGCAGCTCAAAACACAGAAGAGAATGTGGGCGATATCACTAGCCATCTGTCTGGTGCACTGCTTACTAACAGTCATTGTTTAAAAACGTTCAAAGCTGCTTACGCTCTTTGTGATGATATTTTCTGTCATCATAGCGCGAGAAACTATTCCCAGCTTTTGTCGTGCCACAAAGGTTACGACAGTCTGGCTTTTTATGGGCGAAGACACTTTTACTGAGAGTCACCTTGGTCAAACGAAAGCGCTGGCCAGACTACATCAACACTTCTGGTGGAGAGGCATGGCATTGCATGCGCACCAATATGTGCCCTCTTGCTTTATAAGTCCGCACACTGCAGAATAGCCACGTCCCATCCCATACAAGTTCATCTGCAATAAATACTGCCACCGGAAGCCCCTTTTGAAGTTATTGGCCTCGACCACTTGTTGCATCGCCTCGATCACTCGGTGATGCAATAAGTTCTTTATAGTCTCAACCTACTACATAAGGAAGTGGACCGAGGTCCAAGCAGTCCCTGACTGCTCTGCGACTCTTCTGATTTCTTTCAGTACCGAACGCCTAGTGTTTCGCCATGGCACACTGTGAATGTCGATTACGGACCGAGGCACGCCATTTATGTATCGAGCTTTAGACATTACGGCACAAGTAGAGAATCTGCCAAGCGGCTGCCTTACCAGGACCACCACAAACGAATAGACTGGTGGAACGCACTCATAGGACGTTGACCTACATTATTTCTTCTACGAGAGCCACGTCACAGCAAGAAACATGACGATAGTTATAGCGCGAGAATAGCACGACGAAACAGAGACAAGAAGGACACGAATGACACAGCTTGTGTTCTTTGTGTCCTTCTTGTCTCTGTGTCGTCGTTCTGTTCTCGCGCTATAACTATCATCATGTCATACCAACTTGCCCAAGTTGCCACACTTCTAAGCAAGAAACAACTGGGGAGACGACCTTCGAGATTGCATGCGGGATAATACTCAAGCTACGCCAGGAGTCACTTCTCGGCTTTGATCTATCCGGTGCAACGCCCGATGGGTAAGAAGCGAACACTCTCACTCTCTTTCAGCAAGCATGTCACCGAGCATGCCTAACTATCCCACATAACGCACTCGCTGTCCCCACGCACGCTATTTTCTGAAGAACGCTTAAAAGGCTGAGGGGCTACCAAAGAAGAACTTGCTGGCCGATGTTCAGCGCTTCAATAGATCAGCGCCATGTACTCACATTCTCAAAGGCACCGTTTATTTTGCCGCAAGGTTTGTATTTGCTGAAATCTTTATTAAATGATTCATGTTTTCGATCGGTTGCAACATAGTAATATCAGAAGCACGTGTTGCTTTTCAAGAAACCTCCAGTCAATTCATATATGACGCTCTAAAGGCTGGTCGGTGCACACCGGCGACTAGACGTGGTCGTGCTACCATTTGCGACTGGCGAACAAGAAGCGAGTGATGTTCACACCGGCACTGGCTGCATGCTAGCGATCGGAAGTTACAAAACCGCTAAGTCACGTCCGAATCTCGTTATCAGCGAGGACACTGGAGACCGGCGCCGATCAGCTTATCACCGACAGCTGAGTGAGGAGAGCGAACCGAACGCGCCACATTGATTTGCTTCCGTTTTCTCACATCCAACACCGAGTTCCCAGCAGCGTCAAGGAGTTTGGATCAAGCGAAGTACAAGAGATCGTCATTGCGCTGATGGGCTATGCCATGGTGTCAGCGCTGGAAGCGCCAGTAGTCTCCAAAGAAAAATGAATAGCAGCATAGACACGTGGTGAATGATAGAGACAGGGGCGAAGCATCCGTCTGCCCATGCGTCTGTCTATGTGGCCGTCCATGCGTCCATCCGCCCGTCTTTACGTGCGTCTGTTCATGTGTCCGCACGTTCATCCATGCGTCCATACCTGCGTTCGTCCATGCATCCGCTTCTGCGTCCGTCCATGCGTCTATCCGTCCATGCAGCCACCCGTGCGTCCATCCATGCATCTCTCTGTGTGTCCGTTCGTCCATGTAGTCAACACTCCAAGTAATACCATCTCGATCTTTTCATCATATACTCCGCATATAGAAGCACCGCCATCCAGTGCACTTTCCAAGGACTAAACGAGAGGTGGGACGCGCACACTTTCTTACGGCTTGCGCTTCGTCTGTACTGAGACGACGAGGCGTATTTTGGAGAGTGGTACGCATTCATAAATGGTCTTTGAATTTAACTTGACTTGTCCCACTCTACAATGCAGCACAAACGCGTCTCGAACGTGGTGTCTTTATACGGTGTCAAGGTATGAAGCACAATTGCGTTCCAAACGCACTGCATTGAAGGTGGTGACAAGTCAAGTTCAAGACAAAAAACGATTCTACATATGGTGAAAAGATAGTGTACAATTCCTTTTCTCTTTATTTTGATGGTGGTAAGCTTCTTTCGATTGCGCCACGTAAATTCTACATTTCGCTAGAGCTGCTGCGCCTCTTCATCTCCAAGCCAACTACTTCGTGGGGGCCATGGTGCCACATACCAAGGGGAACACACTCGTTTGTATCTGATGGCAGAATACCAGCGCAACGAAAAAGCAAAAAAATGCTGGTGTCACTTTTGAACATCGATGATAGGCTGCAGCAGTTTTGCCACTGCAGTCGCGCGACTGAAAAGTCGGTCAGAAAACGACTAGCCAAATCAGTCACTTTGCGACCGTTTGCGACCATTCACGATTATTTGCGATCAGTCGCAAATGGTCGCGCGACCACTGCCAGTCGCTGGTTTGAGCCAACCATAACACCAAAGCGAAAATCTTGTATTTTCATTTGTGCTATAAACCTTTTCACGGGAGGGAAAAAAACACCGCCATGATGGGCTGCGCGCGGGAGTACAAAGGCCAAGGGCGAAGCCTTGTCAGTGCACTATTGAGGGGTGACACCAAGTTGCGCAGCCCAAAGTGGACTATGGCAGCGCCCAGGGAGGCGTTTTTGAAAGGGTGTATAGTAAAAAAATACTCTTCTTCCATTTCAGGTAAAAGGTAGTCTTTCGAAGTTAGGGACTAACTCTGATAACAATGTATCTAGCTTACAGAAAGTGTATTTGAAATAGTTTACCAGACACAGAAAGAAAACTCTTGAAAATAAATTGGCTACTCGTTAAGGTTTCTATGACTCCCCAATACTGCTAAGGCACGCAGGCATTCAAAACCGGAAGCCATCCAGCATCCGTGTTTGTAAACAGCGATAGGCATCTGCTCGCAAATCGGGCCTCGTCGTTAGCATCGGCAGCTCTACTGGGCATGCTCGCGTCTCGTGCCAACTGTCGCCCCCCTCTTCCCCTTCTCGCCTCGCAAGGCCGACTCAGGCAGCTTCTGCTAGTAAAAAAATGGCAGCATATCCACGGAGTGAATGATGGAGAGTGGGGCGAAGCATTCGCCCGTCCATTCGTTCTTGCTTCCGTCCGTTCCTGCGTACGTCTGTGTAACCGTCCATGCGTCCATCCACCCATCCCTGCGTTCGTCCATGCATCCGTGCCTGCGTCCGTTCATGCGTCCATCCATGCATCTGTCTGTGTGTCCGTTCTTCCATCTATTCAGCACTCCAAGTACCACCATCTCACATCTTTTCATCATATATTCTCCATATAGAAGCACCGCCATCCAGTGGACATTTGAAGGACTAAATGGGAGGTGGCTCATGCACACTTTCTTACGGCTTGCGCTTCGGGTTTACTTCCCACCTTTAACCACCTCGAGTTCATGGTATATACTAGTTCACTGTATTCATGGCTATGCGGCCCAACGCTCGCTAAACCTTTCTAAAACCAAGGAGGTTACACCGAGCGAGTATAACGTAGCAACCCTTTCTTGTCAGATCGGGCTCAATGTACATGCCAATAGCTGCTAATGGGGATCGCAGCGTGCATGTTACCTAAAGGCCGAATGCTCCTGTCCCTCGTTCCCCCTTAGCAGCCATTACCATGTGCATTGAGCACTATCTTTTAGTGTTCAACAACGCACAGAAGAAATCTCTCACCGGAACCACCTTGGAGGTCAAAATCGTAAGGACCGCTATTCCGGGTATGTGCCACTGGTGGTTACGTACTACGAGGGACGCACAAGCCACGCCATAAGGAGCTTCGCCCCTAAAACCGACTGTTCGCGCTGCAGAACCGTTCGCGGCTCACCCCCTATATGCAGCCACTGAATCACACATCAACGTTCTACTACTCGTTGAAGGCAACGCTTCTCTTTCATACAATAAATAAAAAAATAAAGACGAAATAACAAATAAGCATTCCCTAGCCATACCCAATAACACAACATTCACGCGATAATCCCGCCCCCTGTGGAGCATTTACTCGAGTTTGTTCCTCGGGAAAATGCAGGCAACTTTTTAGGGGTGAAGCTCCTTTAACCGTGGGTCGGCGTCCATTATGTTTGTAGTAGTAGTAGTAGTAGTAGTAGTAGTAGTAGTAGTAGTAGTAGTAGTAGTAATAATAATAGTCATCGTAGTAGCAGTAAGTAGCCACCTCCACGGCCGTACTAGAGAACCATCACGCGCACAATCTTTTGCATTGATGAGTATACCCACGCACGTTAATCTTACATAAATATATAGTCGTTTTTGATAAAGTAACCTACAGGTACAAATATCGGAGACTTATTCTCCAATAAAATTTACCTTGAATTTGATGCTTGCTAAAAAACTGGTAACAGAAGGACGCGCTCTGAGCACTATCTAACAAGAAAAGGTTTCCACTTTAAATTTGCTGGGAATAATCTCCTTGGTTTTCGCAAGGTACAGGGAGGGATGGGTCGCAGTGCCATGAACTAGCGATGGTGAAAGGTTGAAACTCGACACGAAGCGCAGGCCGTTAGACAGTGCGCGCGTGCCGCTCCTCTAGTCCGGCCATGCTACCTCTCTTTTAGTTCTTAGAATGTCCGCTGGATGGCGGTACCTATATATGATGAATATATGAAGAAAAGATGCGAGATAGCGGTACTTGGAGTTTTCCCTAGGCGAACGGATGAATAGACAGATGCAGGAATGGACGGACGGACAGAGAGAAAGATGGACGGATGGACGGACGAATGGAGAGGTGGACGGAAGCACAGACAGACAAATGGATGGATGCACGGACGGTCGCACGGACAGACGCATGGGCGGACGGAAGCAAGAACGAACGGATAGACGGATGCGCGGATGGAGTGATGGATGCTTCGCCCCACTCATCATCATGCACGCCGTGGATATTCTGTAACTTTTCTTTACCCTCAGTATCTCGACTTATTGACAAGCACGACAAGCAACAGGAGGTGAGGTGAGGAAACGAAAGTGTTTGAACTGATGTGCTTCAAAGAACGCGTGCAAACGTAAGGGCGCACAGTGTCTATAGGCTGCCTTAGAAGTTACCCGACAATCAAGTGACTGCCGAAAAGAATTTCAGCTTTTGTGCACCAACCTCTTTTTTTAAGAATTAAACTGTTAGCACAGAGTGCATATGAGAGGTTTGCCTAAGGTGCATGTTCACTAGCTTTGCTATAAGAAAAGCTGGTTTTAGCCCTGCAATTTTCTGTTGATCAAAAGCAGAAATGCGGAAAATATGCAAAAGGGCCACCCTTCGCAAACTGCAAAATAAAATTACATTCTATCAAATTTTTGCCTTCCTGAGAGTCTGAGAACTCCCTGCTACACAATGATTTTGTTAAAGTATAGTTCGGCGAAGCATCTGGCTCACTCGTGCGCTTTGTTTCAATAGAATAACTTGATGACTCTCCACTTATTGGCAAAGAAATGCCATTCGATGCGGTAAAAATACAACATTTTGTACAATGATTCTTGTGAAGCGTTGCGCATCTTTGACTCTTGCACCTTTCTTGAAACTGTTTCTTTTGGGAAATCACATCAAGTACAATCTACTTAAATAAATATTCATTAATTTTCCACTGAATATCTTCCAACTGAGCCTTCACTTTTGCGATTCAATGTCTTCGTTTTCTCAAAACATTGGTGAAAATAAGTGTACTAAGAACTTTAAACTTTGGATTAAAACACCGAATAGTATCGTTGAAACAAAGCGGGAAACCTGCTTGTTGAGTACTGTTCATGGTAATTTTATGCAAGGCTTTTCAGTTAGCAATAGGCTCCTGGTGTATTTTCTTGGATTCATGTCGCACATTTCACGTAATTTCGGCCATGTAAAGCGATGCTTACAAAATATCAAATGGATTAAATGCAGAATGATTGCGATCAACAACTATAATTTCACGAATCGCTAAACAGAAAGCAACGATGTTCTTTTACCGCAACACAATGACGTGTGAACGATGTGTGGATAATAATAATTTTGCGGTTTACTATGCCAAGACCACCACATGATTATGAGAGACGTTTTAAGTTATAACAAAATATTCGACGTAAAAATACCTACCATGTAACTAGTTTTCTCTGTCAGTGCGAATAAGGGGCGTATTCCAGCCCTGCCTGTTGAAAACTCTCATATACCTTACTATTCTGCGTGTTCTGCCGGCTCAAGCGCCGAAAGTCAAGCGCAGAATGTCATAAGACGGTGTTGGGCACTTCTTTCTTCCTTGAGTTATCATTATCGATGCAACAGTGTAGTTGAAAAAACAGTCCCAATTCGACAAGCGACAAGCATGGAATGTGATTGATTGATTGATTGATTCGTATGTGAGGTTTAACGTCCCAAAACCACCATAACATTATGAGAAACACCGTAGTGAAGAGCTCCGGAAATATCAACCCCTGGGGCTTTTCTGCGTGCACCCAAAGCAGAGCAAGCACACGCGCCTACAGCATTTTTGCCTCCATATAAAATGCGTCGCGTGTAATGTTAATCATCCTTTCGTAAGACGTATGCCTACTCCATGACCTGCTGCACGGCTCTACAAGTAATATAAGCAGGGAGGAGCAAGCACTAAAAAATAGTCGCTTTATTTCACACGCACAGCTGCGATTCTTTCCTACCTGTGTTCCCACAGGTGGGAAAGTCTGCCGAGACATTTTATTTTCCATCGCCGTCTGCGATGAAATCACACATATGGGATTCTCAGATTTTCGGTGTTACGTGTAAAATATCTAGCACATAGACCATTTTTCACTTCTTGACCACGTGACGTTCTTCAACCAATATTATGTACTAACGTATGCTTAATCACTGTGATCATAACACATCCAACAGAAGTGTGCGAAAAGTTGTACTTCGAAGGTCATGGTTATTATAAAACTCAAAAAGCGATTGTCACCAGTGTCAGCATCGCACATTTGAGTGAGGTTTGTCTCTGCATATATTAATCTAGTGCTGAGTGACTTGCGAACGTGTGTCGGCCTTCCAAGTGGGAACAACCTGCGATGTGCCACCAGCCATGCTGACAAGAGAACAAATATATCCATCTCATAAGTCAAAGATACAAAAAGCTCATAGGAGTGTTTTTCATGTTGAATGTTTGAGGCCTTGGTTGAATGTTGTGTTGTCTGAGCACAATAAAAAATTAGCGCTTCGCGTGAGCGTAGCTTGGTGCAGTGTAGCTGTGTGTACTTAAAATTGGAAATTCCAATCCGGGCTCTTGTTTCTGACATTTGTTGAATTATAGTCCGGAGGAATCGTATTGACAAATTACTTTCAACGAAACAACTATGTTACACAAGGAGAAACATCACATCAATAACTATTTGTGACTTGGTAAGTCTTGGCGTATGAACGCCAGTGATTTAGTAGGATACGTCGCTGGTCATGTTGTTTCATAGTTTATGCACAACAGATAAGCGCAAACGTAACGGACGCGCAAGAAACAACTACACAGGTCAAGCACTCATAAGCACCAGTACATTGTCTTCAGTGCTTCTCCATTCCGCATCAATGTCAGCAATGTGTTGAAACAAGTGGGGCTGGACATAACGCTGGTGGAATGGAATGAAAAAACTTCATTTAAGTCCTGCACGACGCGCTTAGCGCGTAGCGGGCGTCTCCCACGTAGGGACCGACCGGGAGTACCTGGTGGCCGCTTCGTGGGCCTGCTGGACGGCCCATTGATAATAACAGAAAAATTGAGTGGCTCGGAGTTTAAAACTCGGCAAGAAGGTGGAGCTTACTGCATACTTAGTCAAAAACTATAACATGCACCTGTGGCTCACTCACGCTTAAGCTTTTGAAATATGCTGAAGTAGAGTCGCTGAAAATTCCTTTAATTTCGATATTACAAAGCAGGTGTCACCTAGAATAGCAACTCAGTCTGGGTTCAAAAAAGAAAAAAAAACAATCGACGGTTCTATTTGCAGGGTACTATCCAAAAGCCACAAAGATACAACGGTAAACGAATGTAATATAGTGATTCGTTCAAAGTAGCGAAGGAAACATAGTTTCGTGATATTCTTTGTCAATGCAAAAAAAGCATTGTCAATGCACTTCGGCTATAAGAAATCAAAATACGCACAGGGTGCGCATTTACACCGGTGCTTTGTTTTTCGAAAATCCTTTTTTTTTGTAGGCATTTAAAGTTCACGGTTGTAGGTTGCAACGAGGGCGTTTATAGGATGAAGTCAAGAGTCTGTAGCAGTTATAAGGTTTTTCTAATGCGTAGTTGCTTGCACCTTGGTAAGATTCACAAACGTTTGGAAGACACTTTAGGTAAATCTTATAATGTTTTTAGCTATATAGATGAACACACATTATTAGTGCTCAGGAATTTGAAACCATGGTAACCTCAGTGAGCAAGAAATTTGAAATAAACGGAGCGATGAAGCTGGACCACGCTTTACTAAAGGATTGCCTCAGAATAGCGTAATACAAGTTGTATACAATTTCTTAGGGCTTTTGAAGACCCACGTTTGCTGGCAGTATTCTCCAATATCTTCAAAGCACTGTTAATGTTTTTTGTCGAAACACTGGGAGGTTGTCAAAAACGGTATATTCATATCTTGCTTCAAATTAGCCTTCACGATGCCGTGGAAGCACAAATTGAGAGACAGCTTTAACGCGCAGGTTGCTCATCTTTTAGGTGCAGGTTATCCTGTTTTTGGAGTGGCCACTGCCACTTAACGTTCAAGAAAGTGCGCTATGTAAGGTGCCCTGATGGTTACAGTGCTGACAATATCAAAGGGTTTCAGTAGACTCACGTTTGCTAAACAGTATTTTTTAATATCTTCTAAAGCACTGTTAAATTTTTCGTCGAAGCAATCGACGGTTTAAAAAAGAACGTTATAGCCAAATTTTGCTTTATATCGGCCCTCACGAAGTTGTGTGTGCGCAAAATGGAGAACAGCTTTAACGCACAGGTTACTTGTCTTTTAGATGTAGGGTATTTTTGTTCTTGGAGTGGCCACTGTCACTGAACTGTCACTGAACAACCGAAGGTTCCCCTTCGAATCCTTGTACGAAACGGCGAGAGTGTAGTCCACGCCGAAATTCCATGAATGCGCAGTTTGCACAGGCGTGACAATGAAGAAACAAGCCCGATGATCGACGCATGGCAAATCAATACTAGCGGTATCGCATGGGTCAGCAAATCACTGAATAACTTCAACAAAGGTATAATCAAATTCCTTAACAGTTATCTTTCACATTGAGCACCGGGCATGCCAAATGTGTTGGCACATTGCTTGGGCATGCACAGATAAGGTTTCGTGACTTCTTTCTTTCTCACCTTTGTTCGCATCTTCAGCGAATGTAGTAGGTGTCTGCAGTGTCCCGACCGACCTCCTTCTACAGTCCGTGTTTTTACACCTTGTATTTTTAAAGAAATGTACACATGTGCAACGTGATACAGCTCTCGCTGAATTAAGCTTGTCATCCCAAACACCTGCTTGATCTTCACATCCACCCTTATGATGTAAAGACACTTGTTACCTGCGTGACAAGACTGGCTCTTGCAAGACCATTGCCTTTTACTTATTAATACATGGGTTTTTTACACCCCAAGCCTACTGTATGATTATGAAAGACGCCGCACTGAAAGGCTCCGAAAAGTTCGACCATCTCATGTTCTCTAAAATGTAATGACATCGCACAGCACACGGGCCGTAATCATTTCACCTCCACGAAAATTCCACTGCTGAGGTAGGGATCGAAGGCGTCATCTTCTAGTTAGCAGCGGAGCACCATATTCAATGTTCCACCGTGGGGAACAAAGCCGTTGCCTCATCAGTTCTGTAAACGACTCTGCATGGAGCACGCAGTTGAGTTAGAAAGCAAGAATAATGAAATACGTGTGTCTGTACAGTTCCTGGATTTTGTTTGTTCAACCGAAAAAAAGAATTGAATAATAGAAATCATAAATCCGTCATAAAGGGAAGTCCTGGCTAGCCACCACCCTTGAAAATGTTCACATATCAGTTCGTAGAAGTTATATAGGTTTTGTGAGCATAGCATTTAAACTAAAATCATACCCAATAAACGCTCAAAATGAGAGTTTGTCTGAAACGGTGAGCAGTCAGGGGCGAGAAATTTAAATTGCGCCATCATAAAGTGCAGTTTGCTACATGTATTCTGCAATACACAGGCGCTAAATGAAACGCGTGGTGAGCATAAATTTTTCCGTCTGTTACAGCCAAACTTGAAAACTTATCGCGTTGCGAATTGAAAAAAGAAGATAACAAGAACATTTTGCAGGTGAGTGCGAAGTGTTATAAAAAACTGGAGGTAGGACATCACCCTGACTACTTAGATGTGTGTGGTGTTGAAAAATTTGGATTCTGGTTGACAACTGGGAGATTCGTAGAAAACATTTGCGGTATATTGTCTTATCTTCAACGATTTATACGTTGTTTAAAAAATTATAGTGCAGGTGGTTACAAATCCGGAGCTCCAAGAACAAGTCTGTGAGAACAGCGCTTGGACAATCTCTTTCTCCTACACAAAGGCGTATTCTTGCAGAAGCTGTTAAAATGTACCACCTTCACTGCATTGTCTTGCGTCCGTATCGTTCACAAAAAGAAAGAAGATTGTAAAAAGACCCGACCTTAGACATCTTTCTAAGATGTGTGTGACTTCACTACTGGGTTCTGCTTCGTCAGTCATGTCTGGCAAGTTGTTTTTCAAACGAATTTTTCTATTGCCTCGCAAGTGTCGTCAACGTTGTAGGTGTACCACAAAAACATCCAACACCCGCGAGTACGAAAAACTGCAGCCGTAGAGAGTGCGTTTGTCGCATGCGTGTATGTACGCTTAGTTTTCAAATAATCGATGCTTGCTCAATTTTGAATATGTCGGCGATAAGCGATCTCCGATAAGGGAACCTAACTTCTATAAAAGTTATTGTTGTGACTGGCCATTTAAAGCTGCCAGATATTCCAGCTAACGTGCATTTGAGCACGAGACCAACCTTTTTGCCTGCAGCAGATTAATTGTTGCGCTGCTCAGCACGTGAGCGCGCTTTCGCTTATCTACATGGAGGAAGAAAGCAGGAGAGAGCATCGCGTATTGCACACGGAAGCAAGATAGAAAGAAAGCAAGAGAAAGAAAAAAAGAAACGAAAGGAAGAAAAAAAGACAGAAAGAACAGGAATTAAAAGAAGAAAAAAAAACGAGAAAGAAAGTAAGAAAGAAAAAAAAGACAGAAAGAAAGAAAGAGAAAATTAAGGAAGTAAAAAAAGAAAAGCAAAGGAAATGAAGAATGAAAAATAAAAAAAAGAAAGCTATGATGAGACAGAGAGAGAGAAAGAAAGAAAAGCAGTTTGTCAGTGACGCACGGGCCATATTTCTCTCTAGCCCATTATCCAGATATCGCAATGGCTCCTGAATCCTCAAAGCGAAGCTTTAATTTTGCAGATCGCCGACGCTATCAACCGACACTTGAAAAGCTTTTTTTTCGAAATGAGAGAAATCGAAATCCGAAAATAGCTGAAACAAGGCTCTATTGGCAAATACATACTCTAAACTTTTCTGTAAAAACATCACTAACAATTCATTAACAATGATTACTAACGTTTTACTGATTTAAAATAGAGTTGAAAATTTTTTGGGCCCATGGAGCCTTATATGGCGTGTAGCGCCTCAATGCGCCGCTCGTCAAGGAAGAAGAAGTTTGCATTTTGGGCCGCGCGGCGGGTGCAGTGCGATAATAAAAAAAATCAGTTCGAATATTGAACGCTGTCAGGGCTGGATCTTTCAAGTGTTAGCTCCGACAGTTATTGGTGACCCGATAAAGAACACACAGCCCCGATCATCCCGCATGGATCCCGCCGGCTCTGCCACCAAAACTACCGGTCCTGACGCCCAAGAAGACGCCAGACCTAGCGGTGCTGCAGTCGCTGCGATTCAACATGTCAACCTGCCACTATTTTGGCCCAACAGCCCCAGCACATGGTGTCTGCAGGTCGAGGCGCACTTCCGTCTACGGCAAATCACCAGCCAACAGACCAGGCACTGGCATCTGGTATCCTGCTTACCTCCGGACGTAGCCGACGACTTAGCTGATATTTTAGCGTCGCCGCACCCGAGCTCTCCCTGCGACAAGTTGAAGGCAGCTATCATTTCCCGCAAGTCTGAGTCCGAACACAGCAGAATCGAACAGCTCATCACGGCTACAGAGCTCGGTGACCGTCGCCCATCACAGCTCCTGCGACGCATGCGCCAGCTCCTTGGCGGCCCCTTAGCCCCTCAAGAGGAGAAGCTGTTACGTGAGTTGTTCCTCCAGCGCTTACCGCAGAGCATGGTCCCGGTCCTGTAGCTGCAGGAGATGTCCCAGTAGACACACTCGCTGAAATGGCTGACCGAGTGGCTGACTACTCGCGGGCACAGAGCCTCAACGCCGTTACCACACCGCCACCGGCCACCGCTGCAGACCCGGCGCTCGCGAGCATCGAGAACTGTTTGGACACCCTTGTCAGGCGCCTCGATGACTTTGTACCTGCGCATCGTCGACCGTCATCCAGGTTCTAGATACACAGTCGCTCCTCGACGCCCCCACATTCTCCAGAACTTCGGCCACCCGACGTGGCGCGGGACGTTTTATCCTCAACCGTGTGCTGGTACCACCGCCGATTCAGTGCCTCTGCTCGCAAGTGCACTCGCCCGTGCTCCTGGTCGGGAAATGCGACGACCGGCCACTGACGGCGGCAAGTGGTACTGGTCGAAAGTCATGCGGCCTTTTCTATGTTTCTGATAAGATCACTGGCGCTGGCTTCCTAGTCGACACAGGAGCCCAGGTTAGCGTCATCCCGGCCTCGTGTGCAGATCGCCGTCGCAACGAACAGACCTGCCCACTCCAAGCGATCAACAATTCCGCCATTCGTACATATGGCCAACGCTCTTTTACACTTGGCCTTGGACTACGCCGTACGTTCCGCTGGATTTTCATCCTCGCTGACGTCTCGCAAGCTGTTCTTGGAGCTGACTTCCTCAGTTTTTTCAACCTTGCTGTGGACATGCACGCTCATCGCCTCATTGATCTCAACACCTGCCTCTCCATCAACGGTGTACTCTGTACTTCCCCGCCAACGGTACTGCGAGCTCTCCCACCTGCTTCGCCGTATGCAAAAATACTCGACGACTTTCCCAGCATCACGAAGCCGCACACCAGAGAGTCAACGGTGAAGAATTCCATCACTCACCACATTGTGACCACTGGAACTCCCGTTTTTACACGACCCCGTCGACTATCTGGAGAACGTCTCGCCATCACCCGCCGTGAGTTTGAGCACATGCTTGAACTCGGCATTGTGCGGCCTTCCTCCAGCAACTGGGCATCGCCACTCCACATGGTGTCGAAGAAAGATCCTGGCGACTGGAGACCATGCGGGGATTACCGTGCTCTCAATGCTCACACCTTACCAGACCTCTATCCACTTCCTCACATACAGGATTTCACATCAAATTTGGCTGGGTGCCCAATCTTCTCTAAGATTGACTTAGTGAAGGCTTACCATCAGATTCCTGTAGAACCCACCGACATTCGGAAGACGGCCATCACCACCCCATTCGGTCTGTTTGAATATGTGAGGATGCCTTTTGGATTGCGCAACTCTGCACAGACCTTTCAGCGCACTATCAACGAGGTCACGGGAGGTCTCGATTTCATATTTGCCTACCTTGATGACCTCCTTGTAGCAAGCTCATTCGGCCCTCAGTATGAAGCCCACCTGCAGACCCTGTTTCCTCACCTGGATGTTTACGGCCTCGTAATTAATCCCAATAAGTTCATCTTCGGCGTCGCTACAATAGAGTTCCCAAGCCACCTTGTCACTCCAAAGGGTATCCAACCACTCGCCAGCAAAGTGAAGGCTATTCAAGACTTTCCACCCCCGACTTCACTGAAGAGACTCAGAGAATTTTCGGGCCTACTAAACTTCCATCGCCGCTCTCTTCCAAAGTGCACCACATTCCTAAAGCCCTTGACCGACCTATTGGCTAAAAAGAAAGACCTGGCTGCGCCACTGGAGTGGCCCAAGGACGCTGCATCTGCCTTTGGCACTGCCATGAAGACTCTGGCAGACGCTACCATGCTCATACATTCCGTCCTTGATGCCCCAATTCGTCTCATCACCAATGCATCAAGCGTGGCAGTTGGCGCCGTTCTCGAGCAGCACGTATCCGGTAGGCAGCCCCTTGGGTTTTTTCTCGGAAAAACTGAAGCCACCAGAGGCAAAATACAGGACATTTGCCCGAGAACTTCTCGCGATATACCTCGCCATTACACATTTTCGTCATTTATTGGAGGGCCGGGACTTTTACATCGTTACAGACCACAAGCCCCTGACGTTTGCCTTCCATCGCAATCACAGCAATTATACTGCACGGGAGATTCGTCAACTATGCTTCATTTCCGAGTTCACTGAGGATCTCAGACACGTACATGGGCCGGAAAATGCTGCTGCTGATGCACTATCCCGCATCGATGCCTTGTCGACCCAGCCACCACTAGACATGGAAGAGCTAGCAGCTGCCCAAAGCAACGATCCTGAGCTGCATCGTCTTCACTCTTCATCCACGTCTCTATTGTTCACGGAGTGCCCGTTTCCATTTTCTACCTCATTAATAACGTGTGAAACGTCTACTGGTGTCCCTCGGCCTTTCGTGCCTTCAGATTTTCGTCGTGCAATTTTTGATCAATTGCACAGCATGATAAATCCTGGTATTCGTGCGACCCAGAAGGTAGTCAAATCTCGTTTTTTTTGGCCAAGAATCAATGCTGATGTCCGACGCTGGGCGTGAACCTGCCTTGAGTTCCAGCGCGTTAAAGTTCACCGTCACACTGTCACGGTAACATCCCCGTTTCGGCCTCCAGACGCAAGGTTTTCTCACGTCCATCTCGACATCGTCGGTCCTCTTCCGTCATCGCAAGGAGCCTGTTACCTGCTGACATGTGTGGATCGCTTCACCAGATGACCGGAAGCGGTTCCCATTTCCGACATTACAGCACCAACACTTGCCAAGGCTTTAACAAACGGCTGGATGTCGCACTTTGGATGCCCTTGTGTCGTCACCACTGATCGCGGTCGTCAGTTTCAATCGGCCCTTTTCACCGCACTTGCCAATATCCTGGGCATTCAACACATCCACACAACTGCCTACCATCCTTCCGCCAATGGCATGGTTAAAGGACTTCGTCGACAACTGAAAGCTGCCGTCACTGCTCACCAGCCAAGGAAACGTTGGCTCGACCACCTCCCCTTCGTACTTCTGGGCATCTGATCAGCATTGAAAGTGGATCTCTGCTGCTCATCAGCCGAACTAGTCTATGGAATTTCCCTGCGTCTTCCAGGAGAATTCTTCGAGCCATCATCACCACTTTCCACTCACGATGCCTCCACGTACATTCGCGAGCTGCGCACCACGTTTCGGGACCTTGCTCCTGTGATTCCTGGCGACCGACACCCCCAGTCGGTTTTCGTCAGTCAGGATCTGCATGACTGCAGTCATGTCTTCGTTCGGCGTGACCAAATAAGGCCACCACTAACACCAGCCTATGATGGCCCATTCCGCGTACTCCATCGTACACCTAAGACGTTCTCGCTCGACATCAATGGCCGTGAAGACGTCGTGGCTGCTTATCGACTGAAACCTGCGTATATCGCGCTCTCGCAGCTTCGGGGTTTCAATCTAAAGTCTGGATGCCAACCTCCAAGCATGTCCACTGGGCGACTTCTCTGGTAATTCCTACGGCTCTCGCTCTACGGGGTGGAGCCCTGTAGCGCCTCAATGCGCCACTCGTCAAGGAAGAAGAAGTTGGCATTTTGGGCCGCGTGGCGGGTGCAGCGCAATAATAAAAAAAATCAGTTCGAAAACTGAACGCTGTCAGGGCTGGATCTTTCCCGTGTCAGCTCCGACAGGCGCATTCCACTTACGTATTTGGCCAATTTCGAAGACAAGCTTCCTATTTCTTTTCGGAAAAGCGGGGCCGCCTTGGCATAGCATGTGTTTTCGCGTTGAAGTGTACACGCCCGCCGGCATGCAGCCTTCGCCGACCGATGGAAGCAGCACACAATCACCCGGATTCTTTACCAGCGAATCCTAAACGTGCGGCCACAGAGAGTTTCAGATTTCACAGTCGAAGCTAAAGTGCCGCTACACTGTAAAAACAATTACTACGAAGTCGGAATAAAACGGTTGTCCTCTAGCGTCCCCCCTGTAGGGAGCAATTTCAGCTCCGGCTGGCCGGAGGAATCGCGTTGTCCACCCGGAGTGCATTTAGCAAATATTTCACTCCGGCTGACTGGGGCAATTGTGTGGTGTCACGGAGTACGTTTTATTTTGATTTCCCTCGAGCTCACCGCAGTAATTAGGTAGCATCTTCGGAGCTTTTTTTGTGGATTTTTTACTCCGGCTATCCGGAGATTTTGTGCGGCACCTGCGGACTATCATACACATGTATACTTACTTCGTTCTGACAGAATTTTAGTGAAGTGAATCAGAATTTTTCAAGCGTTTGTTTATTTATTGTACGCTGCTCATTTAACGCATTGGTTAGATAAAGAAAGTCTGAATTTTCATCCAAACTATGCAGATCTATTGTGTACTTTTTTCACGGAGCTCTAGCAGGTGAAATTCGAGAAAACATTTAGATCTTATTGCTTGATTCATTCAAAAAAGGTGCAGTTGCTGATTGATGACCATTCTTGCGTAAAAAGACAACAAACATGCCAAAAAACCACAAAAAACACAAAAAACAGATAAAATTAAATCAACAGCACACAAGTTTTATTTGAAGTCCTCTAAAGTGAATCCTATAATGCCGCAGGACAAGAGACAACAAAAATGAAAGCACGGCCAGCGGGAACAACGCTACACCATCCCCGAAGGACCATCCGTCAGATTCATTTACGGCGCAAGGGTTCAGCTGATTGCTTCCTGCATAATTCGGCAAAAAATATTTATACACGAGAACTGTATATCATGTGAGAAGCACGAAAACAGAGGACACGGAAGCCACAGACACTCAATAATGCCTACGAAGTTTGTGAGTCTATGAGAACAAGGAACATCTAAAACTGACCACAACCAAACACGCACACACCCACACACATACATACATACATACATACATACATACATACATACATACATACATACATACATACATACATACATACCTACATACATACATACACACACATACATACATACATACATACACATACACACACACATACACACACATACATACATACATACATACATACATACATACATACATACATACAAGAAAAAAAGACAGGATGAGCGTTCAATATCTAGAAGCACATCGAATGTACTCCGGAGTACACACTTTGGTGACACGATCAAAATTGAAAATAGGTCAAATTTTTTATATGGTGTTAATAGATAGGTCTACCTTTTCTAAAATTGTTATGCTATCATCTCCCATAGAGCGATAGCAACGGCTCGACTATAGCGACCGTTAACTATATAACCCAGACATGTGGCCCCGCAGCTGTTGTCCACTGCGCGCTGGCATGGAATAAACCACGCTCAGTACTACTCTGGTAGTCTTCTTTCGGCGGCGGTTTCCAACCCTGACAAAACACGACATTGGCGACGAGGGTGGGACCTTGACCAATTATGCAGCAAGATGACATAGAATGGACGTCCGGCGGCGGCCGGGGTAGTGACGCAGGTCGTGGGTCGTCTGGGAAACGTTGAGCCGTTCGACGGGTCTACTAGCGACTCACCATCATACGAGGAACGCTTCTCAGCATTTACTCAGGTCAACTATATGTCCGAAGACGACAAGTTACACGCTTTTTTGAGCCTCATAGGCCCAAAGATTAGGTCTACTAAGGTCACTGACCACGCCGGAATTGCCGTCAGCTAAAGGTTTTGAGTTGTTAAAGAAACTTCTTAGTGACCACTTGTCACCGACGCCGTTGGCGTTTAGCGAGCGTGCGAATTTTCACAGAAGATCGCAACTTGAGCCTGAATTATTTTCGGAATATGTTGCGGAGTTGCACAAACTGGCACAGACATGGGAATTTGAATCCGCCCTCGATCAGCCACTGCGGGATCGTTTTGTGTGAGGTCTGTGCCGAGAAGATATACAGCACGTGTTATTTACGGAGGATAACAAGGGAACATTCCAGAAAGCCTTAGAACAATCGCTAGCCATGGAAGCAGCTAAAAAGAGCGTGGCCGAAGCGCAGGCTTCAGAATAAAGCGTCCCAGGCGTTCACTAAGTCGAAGTGGTTGAGACAACTGATATGACGCAGAGAAAACGCTACCGCTGTCGGTCTGCAAAGAATGCAAGCAGATTGTGTCAGCACATCGCTGCCATCTGTTTCAAACCTGATAGAGAAGGACACATTCAAGTAGCGTTCTAAGCTAATAAGCAGAAAACGATGAAGGGGCACGCCGAAACACTATGAATATATTGAAACCTGTTCAAGCTTCTGTTAGCACGAAGGAAATTTTTTTGCCTGGTCTAGAGCCAATAAAAATTTCGATTCAAGTACAAGACCTACCTCTGAAAATTGAGTTGGATACTGGGGCTACTGTGACTGTGATGTGTTTGAATAGGTTTTGTCAAAGTGTTTCCTTAACCTAGGTCATGCCAACGACGGTGGAGCTGCGGTCGTTCGAAGGAGCCATCATTGAGCCTGTCGGAGTGGCCCACGTGGTCGTGCAGTACGGGGAGCAGAAGTCCCGGTAGCCTTTTTACATCACGAGGGGAAAGAGACCGTCTCTGTTAAATCGGCCATGTTTGCACGCCATGCAACTTGACTGGAGCCGTATTTTTAAGCTCAACGCTATTCCCAGGTTAGAAAATTCTGCATGTAGCAGACTACGCGCTCTTCTAAACAAATGCGAGAGTTTGTTTAAAGATTAACTGGGGACTATTACAGAAAGGTAGTGGAGTTGTTGCTGAAAAAAAGTACATTCCAAAATTTTTGAAGGCAAGAAGTGTGCGGTTTGCATTGCATCCGGCCGTCGAGGCTGAGCTTAAGAAGTTAGAAGACATGTGAGTCGTTTCACCAGTCGCGACAAGTGATTACGCCACGCCGGTTGTGCCAGGGGTCAAGAAAGGCGGTGGCATAAAACTATGCGGCGATTACAAGACCACTATAAATCCTTGTCTTGAAACAGACCGATATCCGCTTCCAAGAGTGGACGAGTTGTTCGTGGCGCTCTCTCGGGGCTAAGAATTTTTGAAGATTAACCTCAGTCGAGCATATCAACAGGTCGTAATGTTGGAGTCGTCCTGAAAGTGCTCGACAATACAACCAATAAACGCCCTTTTTTCGTAAACAGACTGCTGTTCGGGGTTTCTTCGGTATCTTCTATTTTCCAAAGAATCATGGACCCAATGTTGAAGGACCTGAAAGGTGCCATCTGCTAGTTGGATGACAATCTCATTACCGTCAAGACACTGGACGAACATTCCACATACCTCGAAGCGGCTTTAAAGTGGTTGAATGACCACGGTGTTCGAGTAAAAAAAATGTTCATTTTTCCAAACAGAATTACGGTACCTGGGTCATGTTGTCAGTGCAGCAGGGGACAGTACAACGCCTGTCAATATAGAAGCGCTCATGGAAGCTTCCGCACCCACAAGCAAGCAGCAACTGCAATCGTTTCTGGGGATCGTAAACTACTATGCCAAGTTTGTGACTCATTTGTCTGCTCTGGCAAGTTCACTTTACAAACTTCTGCGTCGCGACCAGTCATGGCTCTGGGACAAATCGTATCATGTGTCGTTCGAGGAAATAAAGAATGCGTATAACGACCCAGGTAAACATTTGCAAGTGTCATGTGACGCTTCCAAGTATGACGTGGGCGCAGTACTTTCGCATGTAACTGAAGTTGGAAGCTCTCGCCAAGTGTTTTATGCATCGCGCACATTAACTGACGCCAAAAAGGTACAGTCAGCTAGAAAAAGAAGCGTTGGCAAATATTTTTGTCATCGAAACGTTTCATTTCTACATCTATGGAAGATCTTTTTACGTTGATTATGAATCACAAGCCGTTGCAAATAATCTTGGGGCAAAAAACAGGCATTCTACCCATTGCAGCAGAACGTTTACAGCGATGGACCATCACGTTGTCAGCTTACAAGTACTCGCTCGTGTGCAAACAATCCAGTGTCAACGTAGATGCAGACTTTTTTTCAAGGTTCCCACTCCAGAGACTCGAAGACAGCACATCCGAAGGCGAGGAATCGTTTTATGTCTTGCGCCTTGACTCTATGCCAGTCTCCACCAAAGAGATTGCACGCGCTACAGCACGTGATCCGGTGCTCAGTAAAGTGCTCCAGCTTACAAGCATAGGCTGGCCATTGCATTTGCGTGACGTGAGCTTAAAACCATTTTTTACCGACGTTCGCAGATCAGCATGCATCCATGGTGCCTCATGTACAGTTGCAGGGTTGTTATGCCGTCCCCTCTTCGGGAATCAGTGCTTGAAGAACTGCACCTAGGCCATCCCGGCATTGCGCGGAGCAAGGAGTTAGCTCGCAGCTACGTGTGGTGGCCGTCAATTGATGCAGAATTAGAAACAAAGGTACGAAGCTTCCAAGCTTGCCAGGAACAACAGACTGATCCATGTAAGGCACCAATGCATCTCTGGGCATGGCCGATCGCACCATAGAGGTGATTTCACTTGGAGTTTGCGGAGCCTTTCTATGGAATTAGGTATTTGGTGGTGGTAGATGCCCACTCAAAGTTGCCGGAAGTGTCCATTATGCAAAGCACAACGTCCAAGCGCACTGTGGCCTGCTTGCATGAGCTTTTCTGCAGATTCGGGGTGCCGGAGACGGTGGTGTCCGACAATGGACCACAACAGGTGTCCGAAGAGTTCAAGGCGTTTATGTGGGATGTCGGGGCTAGACATGTCGTGAGCGCCCCTTCTCATTCAAGTAGAAATGGCCTGGCGGAGCGGTTCGTGCAAACGTTGAAGTCTGCTCTGTGCAAATCACTGCCCGGTGAGTCCGTCGAAGAAACACTTCACAACTTTTTATTGGCACACCAAAACACGCCTCATCCTACGACTGGAGAAGCTCTAGCTAACCTGTTGATTTGTAAGAGATGGCGCACCAGACTGGATGCCATATGCCTACATTGCAGGGAATGGTGATGCACAGTCGATTCACCCAAATGCAGCAGCGGAAGAGCAACAGAAGCTGTTTTTATAATACTGACAGTGTTTTTGTTCGAAATCAAAGAGGCTCCCCCAAGTGGATTCGTGGAACCGTGCTAAAGCAGACTGTCGCAGTCTCTTATAAAGTCATAGTCACTACGTCCAAAGGCAAGTACATCGGGCGCCGACATCTCGGTCAGCTGTTGGCAGGCACGGGTACTGTGACGACAGCAAAGGTATTGGAGCCAGACTTCATGGAGGGATTCTTGGTCCTCCGTCAAAGCCAGGCTGGTGACCAGTCAACGTCGCAAGAGCTTGTGCCCATGGAGGCTGGCTCTCCAGCGCCCACTCCTCCATCGAAGACACCCGAACCAGAACGGCGCAACCCATCAAGAAAACGCCGTCCACCTGATCAATACGAAGCCTGTTTTTAAACATTGTATAAGGATACAAATTCACCCTCTAATAAAACGGGAGGAGTGTTATGTTATCATCGCTCATAGAGCAATAGCAGCGGTCCGACTATTGCGACTGTTGACTATATAAACCCAGACATATCGCCACGCAGCTGTTGTCCACTGCGCACTGGCATAGAATAAACCACGTTCAGTACTGCTCCCGTAGTCTTCTTTCCGGCAATTCAAAGGCAATTGTTTTCCTAAAACAATTGAACTTTAGTACTCTCATCGAAGGCATGAGGAAAGCCCCTTTCAATGAATTCTTAATTTTATCAAGTAATAAAACAGAATATTTCAGTCACATTTTAGTGCGTGCTCATCGTCAGACCCTTACACTTCACGTGGTTTTGACCTGTCTTTAAGAAAAGCCTAGCTTCATCTCCTTTGCAAATTAATTTTCGAGATAAACTGGCATTGTTTTTGTTCTTTTTTCAAATTGTGTACTGCCCGCTCTGTTTTGGAACTTGCGTAGTGAACATTTTTCGAAGTAGTTTTTGCTTGAGCACGTACTTCTTTAGGATAAACAACCTCAAGCACAAAACAAAGAAACATTTACTACAATGTAACAAAACAAAAGATACAAATATTAGGTCCCCTAAACCAACTGTGTTTTACATGTATCCTGACAGAAATAAGAGAAGGCCCACCAGTTTTATCAAAGCTTTATCAACAGGTACGTGCAAATGTATGGAGGCCACGGAAGGTGATGCGCGTGGAGGTGTCATGGCCTCCACGTGCATCAAAATTCGTGCTGTCCTTTCTCCTATTCTGCTCCGCCTGTTTCACAAAATTTGTGCTGTCCTTTCTTCTATTCTGCTCCACCTGTTTCACGAAAGAATTTTGTGCCTCAATCATCTGCACCAAATGTCACGACGGGCGTACCAGGCTTCCAGAAATTGTGTTTTCTCCGGTTCTGTTTACAGGACAGCGTTGTCGCATTGTCCAGGTCAAAACTATGTCTGAACACTGTTCGTACTTTGCTCTTCTGCCCAGAAAACTGCAGTCACCTCTATGGCAGCAGGACTGAAACGACAAAAAAAACAGCAGCAGTATAATACTCTCTCTCATTATCAACACAGCAAGCGCGGCTAGTTTTTCGAAAGCGTGTCTTGTCCTCTCTCTCTTTATTTCGCCACCACGTCCCCTCTGTCTTAGAATGTTGAGCCGTGCTGCCTAATGGGTCAACTTCACTAGCCCCCCTGTTCCACAGAAACACTGAGCGCTTCATGATTAGGCGTGCCAAGCAACTTCTCTCTCTTTTTTTGCACTCCTCGTCCCCAGTATTGTCAGTTTATTTCACCCCTGTCTTTCTTGTCCCAAAAGTGCCACGTCCCCTAATAAGTACAGCATACGTCTGAATTAATGTCAGATGCCACTTATTCAACGAAAATAACTTTTTTAATCAGTACCAGTGCGTGTATGCGTTTTAAAAGGCTCAGTATTACGTGAACACAATGGATGACGAAGGTATGTGACTGGTGCAAGCATGATAATCATGAGATGCATGTCTTGTGTGAACGTGACTACATGCCACAGTCGAGACTCCAATACGTTTGACGCATTGCGCGTGGTAACCGGCGTTGGGACGCCAGGCGCCGGTCCTGTCGTATACTTGCAGGCACGCCACGTTGCGTTGCTTTGAAGCATGCGCGTTTCAGTGCGTCCAGCGTCCCTCCGTCATAAAAAGAGGGAAACGCAGTAATGTCTGGTAAACGCATCGGCGTGAATGGCAGCATGTCGCATTTCGTGCTGGTTCCGGTCGGGCCGAGCCGACGGACGCTGATCGCGCCTGGCGTCAGACTATTAGTGCTCGCGTTTCGCTAACGTAGCGTCGCCGTGCCCAGCGTTCACGCACCTCAACGCTGCATAGGAGTATATTGGGCTGTTCATGATACACTCGCGGCCGTTTTGCTAGCTCCACTTATACCAAAGTCGGTGTTACGTGACATCACTGGATGACAACACGACACCATACCAAGCTCATAGCGTGCTCGCGGCCATTTTGCTAGCTCCACATAAACTAAACTTGGTATCACGTGATGTGAAGCGATGACGAAAGTAAAGGACACATCCAAACATGATAATCATGACATGGAAGTTCTGTACGGCCTTGTTTATCTCCACCTCAAAAAATTGGGCTGATATCAAATTTACAGATCAACATTTCTGATTCGTGCTTCGATTATTATTGGTTCTCACTGTACGTGAGATCTGCCAATTTTATTTATTCATGTTTTAGTATCTAAGTTTACATGATATAACAAAATAATTTTTACGCAGTGGTAGACCTCTACCTGGTGTTTATTGATATGCAAAGCAGAAAAATATTACCGCTTAGTTGTATTGACAAGACGAAAAAGATTTTTACATGCGGAGCATGTTATACTAGGGGCTAGTCATGCGCCATCGCCGTCTGCAGCCTCCCCTCCTCCTCCGCCAGCCACCTGTGCAACCTTTAGTTTTACGTGCGCCAGCTGTATGCTAGCGCGCGCATGCGCCGACTGGGGCCGGCGCTCGCTTGATAAAGAACCGAGTGTTGGGGCGTGCCATCCTTCATCGGTTGGTTTATACGGTCGCTCCACATCCGATGTCGCTGGTGAAAATGTATGCTAACGAATCCGCAAACACACTTACTGACATCCCTTCCAATTGCGTCAGCCAATGTGTTGGCGGAACCGCAAGCAATTCCGAAGACACTTCGTCCATGGACAAGGCCGCGCTGAGAAAAGCTCGCGATGCGGAACGCAAACGTCGGCGTCGAGCGGATGATTCCCAGCTCCGAGAACGTGAAGCAGCTGTGATACGTCAGCGTCGAGCGGAGGATCCCCTACGCGAAGCAGCTGTGATACGTCAACATCAAGCGGAAGATCCTTAGCTTCGAGAACGTGAAGCCGCTGCGAGGTGTAAGCATCGGCGAGAGAATGGGGACGGTGAAGCCGCGTGCAAACGTAGACGCCGCAAGGCTGATCTCGATGCTACCCGCGAGCGCACTGCGATAGCGGCGTGGCGAGCCAAGCAGTACGCCACGCCCAGGGCTCGCTTCAAGCGCGACTTCCTCGACTGGAGCTTCGGCCACAGCTGCAAGGTGTGTGATCGAGTATGGTTCAACAACAACTTGACGCGGATCGGCAACATTCAGAATGAACTGCATCATTCCAAAGCGTTGTCGGTTCTTTGCGATGCCTATCGCGTGCCACCGTGAAGAAGTACGTCAACGAAGCCGTGGAAGAATAACTAAAATAACGACTGCAACGACGACCCTTCGTGATAGTTGGCGACTTCAACGTCGACGTCATCAAGGACGATTGGGTGGTCGACTACATGGAGTCACGGCACTCGCTGAAAGGAGCAACACACGACGGCAAACATCATCCGACCACGGTTCGCGGGACGTGCATCGACTACGTCTTTGCAAATTGCGACCTTCGACCGCTGCAACCAAACACACTCACCCTTCATTTTACGGACCATAAAGCCATCTTGCTCAAAATACTCAAAGCTTCTCATCAATAAACATCGTCTTTCGCAGCATATGTGCGCGCGTGTTCGCTCATGTTCACTCATAACACACACACGTCACAAATTACAAACCACATTTATCGCAGTTGAACATATATGCTCCGCATGCTAACCAGTGTTCCCACTCGGAAAATTGTGCCCATTTCTTTAACCAGTTATGTTTACCTATAACAATTATTACGTTTTTTACAATAAACCCAAAAACTAGGATATTTGCTAATGTCGATTATTTATTAGGCGCTCCAATTATAAAAGTGACTTGATTAGGTTATCAAAGTTATAGTGGCGTAATTGTAGCGGAAAAAATGACGAGGACAAGAAAGTAAACACCACAAGCACCTGTGGTGTTCACTTTTTTAATCTCGGCTTTTTAGCGCTACATTAACGCCATAATGAATCAGTACCAACTCACTCGCCTCTACTTTTTATTTTACCAAAGCTATGGTAAGAAAAAAATTACCAAGGTCAAGCATTGCATTATTAGAATTCCGCTGATACTTTACTGAAGTCTTGTAAAATTAGCCTATTATTGATCACATGCTTTCTTTATTAATCCAACATTATGGAATCTAAGCACCATCTGACAAAAAACAACTAATTCAAGAAGAGCTCGCGCACCTGTTTTGCGCCGCACCAGCAAGCACCCGGTTGCTCCACACTAGCGAGATCACGAAGTGTCGTTTTCTGCCCGGAAGAATCACACGACTAAGTATCAACCTTCGTTGACGATTGTACTCGTCTGTTTTATCCAGAACGTGCACAGAACGATTTTCTTTTTGCGAACGTGGCCGAAGGATTCGCACACTCCTCACTGCACTGGCTTGGTCTGCGCCATGTTAGTTTGTGGGAATAGACGGCCGCCCGGTGGTGAGGCTGCCTATATCACTACTCCAACAGCCAATGAAAGCCGCTGAGTGATGCGCTGGAGCAATTACGAAGCATCCACCGGAGCAACCGCCGGAGCATATTCTTGGAATTAACCCTGTTTTCCACCCGCCGCGGTGGTCTTGTGGCTAAGGTACTCGGCTACTGGCTCGCAGGTCGCGGGATCAAACGCCGGCTGCGGCAGCTGCATTTCCGATGGAGGCATAAATGTTGTAGGCCCACGTGCTCAGATTTGGGTGCCCGGTAAAGAACCCCAGCTGGTCGAAATTTCCGGAGCCCTCCACTACGGCGTCTCTCATAATCATATCGTGGTTTTGGAACGTCTAACTCCACATACCAATCAATCAATCAATCAATCAATCAATCAATCAATCAATCAATCAATCAATCAAACAATCAATCAATCAATCAAACAATCAATCAATCAATCAAATCGGTTTCCTCAGGCTTCCTTAGTCCGTCGCCCACCGGAGGAAAACGGTGGAAAAGAAATGCATGTGCTTCGGTACACTATGCCTTGAGGGAGGTCATGGGGGCAGAGCGAGGGTACCATCCGCCAATTTTTCCCAGCTGGGCATATCTTTGTTTACAATGTAATCTCTCTGAAAGTGGGCGTCAGCCCCGACGAATGCACTCTCACCATTCCAAAGCGGACGCTGCTCTTCTTTGAACACCGCTTCCTCGGCTCTTGACGCTAGTTTCTGGTCTTGCGCAAGCCTGCAGGCTCCCTGATATGCAGTTCTCATTGCACTTGGCCACCCACGACTGTCCTTGCGGGAGACTGCTGTATAAGCCCAGCGAACATGAGTTCATTCACGGATAAGCTGTCCGTGCTGTTTGAGCGTTCGTGCGGCCCGTGTGGCAGTTATAGGTCGCAACTGTTGCGCGCGGTCTCAGTGGCACGGCTGCGAAGAGTTTAACGGCTTCACTGATGGTGCGTGCTACTGGTCGACGTAGGGAACGACGTAACTAACGGAGCACCCAAAGGATACAGGTATTGTTTCTCGTGGCGCACATTTTTTATAGCGAAAGCTGTCATGAGATCATAGCAAAGGTTGCTTGCTACCACCACTGCTGGCTAACCCTTTTCGCACGAAATAATAAGAAAAACGAAACAACAAGGACCCAACAAAATTCCCAACCGGGTCCCCTGCGTTCCAGCCCAGTATGCTACCGCAGGGCTATGCTGGTGCTTCAAGCACCAGAATAGCCCTTCGTATCAGTCGCAAAAGCCGATGATTCTGCGTATCAGTCGGCAAAAGAACAGCCAGGCGTCCCACAAAGTGACCTGCGTAAGTAGTTAATCGTCCAATGCTTGAGTTTATTAGACACGAAGCAGCTTTTTGCCTAGCCTGTGCAACGCTGTCTATCCGTGTCTACATGTAACGCACCGCACCACGCTCTGCTCGCCGCAGATGATGGGGCGGTGCCAAGTAGGTCGCACCTTTCTTCGCAGTGCGCGCTGACGTCACTCTCTCTCCCACCTGCCCCGCGCTCACGACGTGTCACTATTCTCTCGGTTCACCCTCTTCACCGCTCACACTGTTTGAGCGCAACAACACGTGAACATACTTGACTCTCGTTTATCTGCAATGGAGAGGATGCTGGGAAGCAAAGATCCTTCTCCTGCCGAAACATGTGCCGAAGAGATCTGCCCTAACTCAGCCGTCACCGGCATTGCAAGGGTTAGCAGAGCCGATGGCGTTCGCGAATGGCGACTTCGCGACAGCGAAGCCGAAGAGGCGTGATCTATTGAAACCGAACGCAAGCATCGGCAGGGGAAGACCAAAGGCACCGACAAGGTGCTAGTCCAGCAAATCGATCGCGATTGAGAATGAAGACGGCGCGCATGTATCAACGACGAGACGTGAGCCAAGCAAGCGGAGTGAAAGCGCCTACAGTGGAAATCCAACGCCGGCGACTGCTCGACGTGCAATCCGACTACACCGGCCGATCCAGAGGTGACCTGAAAAACGCAGTGAACTCTCGAAAACAGTCCTGGTCAGAGTTCGTTGTCGTGCGCGTTGGGGTCATCGAGATAGTCATGCTGTACCTCACTCTCAACCTGCCAAAGCAAGATGTTCCGTGCTGTCTAGACGAGACGCTGACTGATTGCGGCAAGGTGTGTCGACGTACACCTCTTATAGTCGCGAAAACCTTGAACCTTGACGTCAGTGGAGGAGGAAAACAATGACTCGTCTATTACATGCAGGACGTGCCCTAGCTGAAGCGCGGTTTGGGAGAACAATAACCCGGCGATCTATTTCTCCCCCCTGTACCTACAGAATTAACGCCGTTCCCCTCCAGCATGTCTCTTCATATAAGTACCTCGGCGTTTACATTACCAACAATCTATCTTGGCACACGCATGTTACCTACATCTGTAATAACGCTAACCGAACGCTAGGATACTTACGCCGCAACTTTTCTCGCGCTCCGCTGTCCCTCAAAATTCTATTATACCGATCACTAATTCGCCCAAAGCTTGAGTACGCGTCCGCTATATGGGATCCCGTGCAGCAAAATTTAATTAACGCGTTAGAATCTGTTCAGAACCGCTCAGTTCGGTTCATTTGTTCTAATTATTCCCGTACTGCTAGCATATCAGAAATGAAATCTAACCTTGACCTACCCAATTTAACTGTCCGGAGGAAACTGGCGCGACTGCATTTTTTTCATAAGATATTTTTTCACAATCCATCAATGAAGCGAGACCTCATTTCACAACCGTCATACCACTCATCGCGCATTGATCATCAGCATAAGGTTGCCATTCCGTTTTGCCGCACCAAATTCTTTTCAGCAGCCTTCTTACCGAAAACAGCCGCCGATTGGAACCACCTTCCCTCTTCCGTTGTATCAATAACAGACCCTTTGTTATTCAAGACTGCAATTTCTCAGCAATGCTTGTAACTATACGCAGTTTCCATTATCTATCTTTGTCTTGTATGTGCTTGAATTCTTATACATTTTTAGTTGACTTATGTTGCCTTCCTGATTTGCGCATCTAATACTTGTTTCTTTATTTTGTCTTTTTTTCTTGTGTGTTATATATGTTGTACCCACCCCCTCTGTAATGCCCTACGGGCCCTGAGGGTATTCTAATAAATAAATAAATAAACAGAAACTATTCGCAATGATAACGCTCACGTGCACCGATCTGCTCTTCACCAACTTCGATGTCAAATGTCTGCAGAAACCTCTAAGCTTGCCCTTTTACGTTCACAAGGCCGTTGTAGTCAAGGCGAAATGCGCTCCAACTCTGGTAGACCACCCGTTTCCACTCTGAAGAAACGACAAGACCTACGTCAGCCGCCTTCAAACGATTCTTCCAGCGCTCACCACAGCAGCCGCGTTAGCACCGTTCAAACCGTGACACCACCCGTGCGCAACGATGCTGCTTTATATTCATTTAGTATTTCCTTTGAGAAGATTGATTGGCTGGTTGTTCCTAAAAGTCCACAACCCACAACAGGTGTCTTCTCACTTTATCATGGCTCATACCCAATGCAGGAGCTGCCGAGTTTTAGGTAATTTTTTGCAGTGTTTTTTCGCAATAATTCTCGTAAAAGCTACAAATTTGTAATACAACAAAATGAAGTACTGAATATTACTATAAAAATTCCGTAAAGTATGAAGAATTCACCTTGATTATATTTTAGTCAACTTTCTCTATGGCATTGTCAATATGTCTGTGAGTGTAGCACAGCGTAGAGGTGCCAAAAGAAAAAACAATTGATTCGAATATTTCCTGACCCAGATTTCAAAGAGGTGGTGCTATGAATACTTTACTCAATGACGCGTACAGGCGACAAGATAGAAGGTAATGGCTAATTGTTTCCTCCTCCTTATAAGAGACCGAAAGGGGACAGCGGTCGACTTGCTCTATCTGGGTAAAACTTGAGGGAGGTGGCCCAGCAGCGAAGTTTCGTTACAGCCACTTCCATTATTGTCGACCGTGATTCTCATAATATTTCCATTATTCTCGACCGATTTTCTCCTATTTCTTTCTTCCAGGGAAATAAAAGGAGTGTATATACAGGAGAAGCCGTCAGGACAGGGTCTGTGAAGGTTTTTTTTATAATGTTAGCTCACGGAATCTTGCAATTCTAATGTATGTCGTCAGTACGGAAACCCGAACGATTGGCACCAAAAGCGCCGCCGTTACTACAGAATCAGTGCTTTCGTTTAAAAACAAACCCTAGTGTTCTGGTTCCTAGATCAAGCGGAGACATTGACGGGGCGTGGGAACTAGTATTCTGAAAAGCTTTAGAACAGACGTTTCACTAGTTGCAGAGAGAGAACACACAGATAAGAAGTCAGTAATAATTGCTACTACTGTAATTGAATGGGTTAATTATTGGAGAGCTAACATTATGGCCATTAATTCAGCTATAAAACTGGAATATTATCAGTCAGTCGTCAAAAAAAGACTACTCAAGTTCAGGGCAGAATATTTCTATGCCAGTATTTTCCCCACTTTGCGGTGCGCTCATTGCAATCACCACAATCGTCGGCAGATTACCTAAATACTCTTGTAAGAGTTCATCTAAAATTCTGCGAGGTAATTTTTTTGCACGGTTAAGAAAAGTATCGTAGAAGACAATTTCTATGATTAGGTTGCATCGTCAATGGACGCACATGAAACATTTGTGCGTTTGTGGAGTCGAGTACTGTTTGTACAAATGCGGTGTGTGCCTTGCGGAGTTTAGGCCAGTGTTCGGAGAAAAACAAAGAGTAGTTAGTTTATAAGGCTTGATTCATCATTGGGAAATTCCTGATGTATTATTTTTACCATTGCGTTCGTAATTCCATCCGGGCCTGGTGCTGAGTTTGGGAACCTTACCACAGCCTGATCTAATTCCGAAATCGATACTGATGTGTACTCAAAAGCCAGTGATGTATGAACTGATGTTCGAAGGTGCATCGTGAATATATTTGTAACCCTTGATCGAATATGTTTCATGTATTCTTTAACTCTTGTGAGGTGTAAAATGCTGAGTTCCCTTTTTGTGACATTGAAATTTCGATTGTACAACGAAGAAAATCAAAGAATGCTCGATGAGTTCTTCATTTAGATAGGTAGCAGAAGTAATTTTCATCATATTCTTCTTTCGCGCGTATTACATTACGTTTATATGTTGCCGCAATGAATTGATAATCCTTCCAACTTTGTGTGCTCTGAATGCGTGTAAAACTTTTCTATGCAGATTTTCTTCTTCTGTAAACCCACGTACACTCAGGGCTGGGAGGAGTAATCTTGGTTGACGCTGACGTGATCACAAATTCCGAAGTGTTTTTGATAATTCTAAAACAAAAAGAACGTTCTCATTGTGGTGTTCACTTTTATCCCTGAATGCTATCCTGATTTGAGAGTGCGAGCACTCTGTAAACTTTTTGATAATTAGTCAATGTTTTCATTTTTCTTTCCAAAGATTTTATGGGACACCTGATTTCAAAGTATACCGGAAAATGATCACTCTTTGAAGCGAAATTAGCTGTTTTTCAGGACTTCAGCGGAACACTTGCGCTACAGAACGTCAGATCTAACACTGATGATGCGCGACCGTGAAAAAAAGTAGGCTTCTTATCTAGGCAGGTAAAATGTTTATGCGTAGTGCATTCGCACAGAAGAGTACGCTCGAAAACCTCATGACACGTGATGGTAGTTGAAATCGTCGGTAAGAATTCTTTCATTCTTGCAGCTAGTTCAGACAGAGTTTAACTGCTGAGTGATGTGTACGCCTGAGGGAAAATGTACAGTTATAAAAGAGAAAGGCCGGTATCCTGACATGCTGAGGTCAATTTCCATAATTTCGCAGTCCGAGGACGTAAACTTACAAGCCAGCTTCACTGTGTGGCAAAAGTTGTTTGATAATATTATCACTGCACCACCCTTTAGTGAAGGACGAATGAACCGAAACATCCGAAAAATTTAAAAATGATCACTTTTATTAGGCGTAAGCAAGATTTCTTGCAACGTTTTTATGTCGGGATTTACCTACTTTACTAAGCAAAATAAATTTGTTAAAGCTTGAAACACAGAACGACAATTCCACTGCAGAACCTTCAATGTATCTGTAGTCATGCGCAAATTACTTCAGCAACCGCTGTTTCCAAAATACTTTGCTTAGGCATTGTAGCGGGATTAGAATAAACTTTGTATGTTTTAGAACTGGTGCACGGAGACTATACGGAGGACCCACTTTGCTCGTGACACCCGCTATAATAACCCATTTTCTTCTCATCCGGAAAACATATTTGAATAGACGTGGAAGGTTCTGATACAGTAGGCGTTGGATCCTGCTGATGTAAAAAGACGGTACCACAACATTGAAATAAAGTTATTTTACCAGACGGAGTGTTTAGTTTGGAATGTTTTAACAAGGAACAGATTAGAATAAACAAATGAAATAATAAATTAAACCGAACAAGCTATTGTGGTTTGAATTCAAGTGAGTTTATGTCGTTGATATTTACGAATGGCGTTTTCGCTCCCCTACTAACTGTGGCGCACACCCAATTTAGCAATAATTCATCATGATGAGCCACTTCATAACAAATTCACACTAATTTTCTTGCAAGTGTGCAGCTAATACCACGTTGTTACGAAGACTGATGAAGGATAACATATTGTGTGCGAGCTTACTACACAAAAAATTAGGCAGATCCCACGTATCTGGGAATCGACGTTATGCAAAGCGTGGGGAGGGAATGTCACCATGCTGCAATTTTTCTATTGAGGAACACGTCATGGAATGACGCTGGATATATGTACAAACGTTGAACGCACAGATATATGTTGAAGAGTATTGGATTTTTATATAACCAGTTGGCTGCACTTGCGCATTGATGTCAACTGGAACCTGCGTTTTAACAACACAAGAAGCTGATATGAAACGCTCATGCTCGCCCTGTACGCTGGTACAAAAATACATAAACACTGCACTGTTTATAAATACTGTTTATAAATACTGTTTGTAAACACTGTTTATAAATACATAAACACTGTACACTGCTACATCAAGTGGCCCTGTACACTGCTACATAAATAAACCTCAGCGCATGACACCTAACCACAATAGACGTTAACCCGACGCGGCGGCTGTGTCAAAAGAGTGCATATGTAATGTTTAACAAATTGGGTAGGCAGCACTGCTATAACTAGTGACATTTCACAAAGACTAGCGTCTATTTGAAAAGTAGTTCCAAGACCTGACGTAGCCCTGTTATAGAATGCTTGACTGCCACACAGAATGTTTGGCTTCAAAACCTGCTGGGCCCCGAACTTTATTATTGCATTCATCGAGGTGTTGACGCTGCCTATGCCAGGTTTTTTTAACACTGATATCTATTGGATGCCTTTGTGGGGTTGACGCTACCGATGTCGGGTATTTCTTAACGCTCACACGTTAAAATTGTTCTTGTGTGTTTTCGTCGTTCCTGGTAACATACTAAGTGTCGATCGACTGTGGCATATACCCGCCCATAGGTATGTGTCAATGTCTGACGGGAAGTATTTGCGACGTACGCACGGGGTTGTAACATTATTATTGCATTTACCAGCGCATCATATTCGTCAAAACGTCGTACCTTCGCGTGCTAATTTTCATTCAAGGCAAGTTAAGAGAGTAACCACGAGAGCACCCAAATGTGAGCGGCTAGAAAGATAGATAGATAGACAGATAGATAGATAGATAGATAGATAGATACGCTCAAAGTCGCTGAAGTTTGCTAATAAATGCTTCGAGTTTGAAATAGATGTAAGGTATGCGATGTAAGAACGTATAACAAGGAGAGAATTGAAGACGCTCCGAAAAACGGAGGAAGCGTCAAAGCAGTGAAAAGGAAATTTGGGATAGGCAAAAGTGAGATGCATGCACTAAGGGACAAATAAGGCAAAATAACTACCAATATAGATAGGATAGTTAAAAGAGCAGAGGAGTTTTACAGAGATCTGTACAGTAGCGGAGACATCCGCGACCTTAATACTATAAGAACTAGCAGTAACCCAGATGACACCCCACCAGTAATGATTGAAAAAGTCAGAAAAGTTTTGGAGAGCATGCAAAGAGGCAAAGCTGCTGGTGAGGATCAGGTAACATCAGATCTGCCTAAAGATTGAGGACAGATTGTGTTAGAAAAACTAGCCACCCTGTTTACGAGGTGTCTCCTGACGGGAAGAGTACCAGAGTCTTGTAAGAACGCTAACATCATCTTAATACATAAGAAAGGAGATGACAAGGACTTGAAGAATTACAGGCCGATCAGCTTGCTCTCTGTAGTATACAAGCTATTTACAAAGGTGAGTGCTAACAGAGTAAAGAAAACATTAGAATTCAATCAACCAAAGGAACAAGCAGGATTTCGAACAGGCTACTCAACAATTTACCACATTCATACTATCAATCAGGTAATAGAGAAATTCTCAGAGTATAACCAACCACTATACAGAGCCTTCATAGATTACGAGAAGGCGTTTGATTCAGTAGAAATATCAGCCGTCACGAAGACACTGCGGACTAAGGGCGTAAATGAAGTATATATAAACGTTCTGGAAGAAATCTACAGGGGATCAACTGCTACCATAGTGCTTCATAAAGAAAGCAACAGAATACCAATCAAGAAGGGTGCAAGGCAGGGGGACACAGTCTCCCCAATGCTATTTACCGCGTGCTTACAGGAGGTTTTCAAAAGCCTAGAATGGGAGCAGTTAGAAATAAGAGTTAATGGAGAATACCTTAGTAACCTGCGCTTCGCCGATGACATTGCATTGCTGAGTAACTCAGGGGACGAATTGCAACTCATGATTACGGAGTTGAACAGGGAGAGCAGAAAGGTGGGTCTTAAAATTAATCTGCAGAAAACGAAAGTAATGTACAACAACCTCGGAAAGGAGCAGCGCTTCGAGATAAATAATAGTGCACTTGAAGTTGTAAAAGACTATGTCTACTTAGGGAAGGTAATAACCGCGCAGCCAAACCACGAGATTGAAGTAACTAAAAGAATAAGAATGGGGTGGAGCACATTCGGCAAGCACTCTCAAATCATGACTGGTAGATTGCCACTATCCCCCAAGAGGAAGGTATATAACAGCTGTATCTTGCCGGTACTTAGCTACAGAGCAGAAACCTGGAGACTTACAAAGAGGGTTCAGCTTAAATTGAGGACGACGCAGCGAGCAATGGAAAGAAAAATGGTAGGTGTAACCTTAAGAGACAAGAAGAGAGCAGAGTGAATTAGGGGACAAACGGGGGCTAAGGATATCATAGTTGAAATAAAGAAGAGGAAATGGACATGGGCCGGGCATGTAGCGAGTAGACAGAATAACCACTGGTCATTAAGGGTAACTAACTGGATTCCCAGAGAAGGGAAGCGGGTTAGGGGGAGACAGAAGGTTAGGTGAGCGGATGAGATCAAGAAGTTTGCGGGTATAACTTGGCAGCAGCAAGCACAGGACCGGGTTAACTGGCGGAACATGGGAGAGGCCTTTGTGCTGCAGTGGATGTAGTCAGGCTGATGACGATGATGATGATAATTGTAACGGCCACTAAACACAAAATTGGAAATACACTTTAACACGGCTTTAAGCTGGCAGCCATTGCCACCAGCCTCATTGTTCTCCAAACACTTCGTCTTGCTTGTTCTCTGTCCTGCAGGCTTTCCTCTACTACTGCTCTCAACAAAGATCAGAGGTGCTATTTCGCATACGGCGATCTCCTCCGTTTTCTTCACCTCGTTGCACTCGATTTGACATGGTTCTCCACATGCGTCTTCCTCAACATTATACACACCGCCGACTAACACATCGGTTCATCTTGGCACATGCTTGTTATATTCGTGAAACAAACACAGCTTTGTTTCTGGGCATCCACCCATCGGTGTCTGATGTCCTTAGCGCCCACCATTACAACTGAGTTTGGGGCAAGAACAGTATACTTCCTTCGATTGGTCAAGTTAAAGCGCCCCTGTTCAATCAAGGCCTCCCACTTTCTGTCATACATTGTCAAGATACTCTCAGGTGCGTCGCTTGACAAGTCATCCTTTGGGCGTTCCATACAGTCGAATCCTACCACTGCCACTAAATGTAACGGCCACTAAACACAGAAAAGCGAAATACACTTTAACACGGCTTTAATCTGGCAGCCATTGCCACCAGCCTCAAAACACTTAGTCTTTCTTCTTCTCTGTCCTGCGGCTTTCCTCTGCTAGTATCCCAGTAAAACTCTAACCTTCTACCCACTCCCTCTGTTCGCTTGAGCAGGGCTCTCTCACTGCGTAGCGGCTGTAGCTACAGTAGGAAGTGGAAGGTTGGTTCCTTGGTGTCCGTCGAGTCCTGTCGTAGCTGCTGCTGCTTGTAAGGGATGGAGACCAGCGCCTTTCGATACGTTGCCACAAGTCGACCTTATATGCAGGAACTTATGTACAAATTTATAAGACTCTCCACCGTTGGAACCGTCGCAAGTTGCCTCGGCAGAGCCGAGGGTGCAGAGCATTTTGCTGCGAGCAGAACGACCTTGAGGAAACGTAAGCCAGGTTTTAACCCCTCGGTGGCCCCTCCCAATTCTCCTCACGGCCAACCAAAACAAATCAGTTCGTTTATTTAACAGCATAAACACGCTTGTTGCCGTCCTAACCTCTCGATATCTGCTTCAAGCCCTCGACCCATCGGTCGGAGAGAGAGGGAGAAAAGAATCGGCCCTCACACTACGTTCCGCGAACTGTGCGAACGCACACAATGGTGGCGCCGTTGGGCATCAGGCCTGCTGCCATTAGTGCGAGATGACTACGCTGTCCAGTGTGACAGCCGTCCCGCGGACTCTAATCCTGATGGATGGGTGCCGATATACTGGCTGTCCTCACGCTGCCCGCCGGCACTTCGCTGGCCGGGGATAATCTCGGCGTGTCCTTACGCCGAGATCATCGTCTCCCGAGAATCGGTTCTTTCGGAAGCGCGCCCTTTTGCGACAAAGAAGACTCACCCCCCTGGCCTGCAACCTTACAATTCCACTACCCGTCATAACAATATTATATATGGCGTGGTGAGTATCCCGCAAGTTTGCTTGTATCAGTTACCCAAACATTGTTAAGGAAAAGGTCTGAAAGGCTGCGCCTTCCAGCTTTCGTTGTGACTGCGCTGCGCGTTCCACGGGCGTATGTTTTTTTTTCGTTTTACCTAGCGATGTACAATATTGTCACGCGCTAAGAGCTCGAAGGAACGTACAAAGGGACGCGACTGGCAAAATCTCAGAGACAAAGAAGGACGTCTCCGCTGGCACGGGTTGCTCGTCTTCATCTTCCTCGTTAACCGGCACAGAGCTGACCCTTGTGTTCACTGGCACAGAACCCCAGGTGGCATTACCCCTCCTCTCAAGAGAGCATCGACCCGATGCTCAAACAAAAGTGTACACAGCAGTGGGTCGAAGTAGGCAACATAAAGAAACATTAACCAAATTATTGCGCGAGTGAAAATGCGTCCTGGGCCCGGCAATCGGAAATAAATGGCATTGACTGTTCACATGGAGAGTTCACTGGCACAAGAAGAAAATTCGCATCACCGCGTAAAGTATGGTACGTGGAGAGTCTCTGGGCGTGGTCACCTGCGCAGGGATGATGGTGAGCCTCCGTCTGGAACCACTTCGTAGTTCACGTCGCTCACACGTCTGAGTACTTTGTAAGGTCCAAAATACTTCCTCAAGAGTTGCTCACTGAGAGACCTCACCGCCTAATGGGTGTCCAAACTCAAACTTGGTCACCAGATTCAAAATTAACTTCTCGATGGTGGATGTTGTACCGCCGTGCATCTGCGTACTGTTGAGTTCGGATGGGGACACGGGCCAGTTGACGTGATGCCTCAGTGCGCTGAATGTACTCATTGATATCGGCGGCTCATTGGTCGAGCTTCTCGATGTCCTCATACGGAATCATGGCGTCTAGCATAGTTCTAACATCTCGACCATAAACGAGCCGGAATGGCGCGAAGCGTGTAGTTCCCTGCGTTGCAGTGTTATACGCAAATGTTACGTACGCCAGGATGTCGTCCCACGTTTTGTGCAGCACATCCACGTAAATGGAGATCATGTCGGCTAGCGTTTTGTTTAGCCTTTTTCTTAAACCATTACTCTGAGGGCGATACGCAATGGTCTTTCGATGGGTTGTGTAACTCAACCTGAAGATATCTATCAAGAGTTTCGCTGTGAATAATGTCCCTCGATCAGTGATGACATATGACGGGGTGCCATGCCGTAGCACAATTTGATGCATTAAAAAACTGGCAACTTGAGATGCGGTCCCTCGTGGCAACGCCTTCGTCTCAGCGTAACGCGTCATGTAATCGGTTGCGACAATAATCCATTTGTTGCTAGAAGAAGACAAAGGAAACGGGCCTAGGAGGTCCATCCACACTTGTTCAAACGGTGTACGTGGTGGATCGATTGGTTGTAGATGGCCTGCAGGCTTTAAATGTGGTGTCTTGCGACACTGGCATTCACGGCATCCCTTCACACAGCATTTGACACACGCAGACATTTTAGGCCAGTAGTAGAGTTGTCGCCCCCGATCCATAGTTCTCGAGTAGCCCAGATGGCCAGATGTGGGCTCGTCGTGGCAAGCTAACAAGACGTCATCGCGGAGGGCTTCAGGCACGACTAGAAGATGAGATCTGTCACTAGCAACGGTGTTCCTTTTGTATAAGACGCCATTTCTTAGGCAAAATGATGGCAACGTTCGCGACTTCGGACGAAGATTGGGCGCGGTGCCACCTTCTAAGTGATCTATAATAATTCTTGGATTGGCGTTATTTCGTTGATGAGACATCAGATCTGCTCGGCTGAGAGTTGCCACGAAGGCGCCGTCTTCTTCTGCGCTAGTACTGGCGGATTGAAGATGTGCTCGTGATAGCGTGTCGGCATCTTCGTGCTTTTTTCCTGACTTGTATACGATAGTGACATTAAATTTCTGTAGGCGCAGACTCCATCGTGCTAATCGTGCTAAAGGGTCTCGTAGATTGGTCAACCAGCACAAAGCATGATGGTCAGTCACCACTTTAAATGGTCTTCCATAGAGATATGGCCTAAACTTTGTAATTGCTCAAATGACTGCGAGATTTTTTCTCTGATATGGAATAGTTAGGTTCTGCGCGAGACAGTGTGCGACTTGCGTAGGCTATTACCCGTTCAATGCTATCTTGTCTTTGTACCAAAATAGCTTTAAGACCAATATTGCTCGCATCAGTGCGTACTTCAGTGTCGGCATCTTCATCGAAGTGGCCGAGCACGGGAGGGGAAGAGAGCCGGTGCTGTAGTTCCGCAAAGGCAGTCTGCTGTTCGTCAGCCCAGACAAATGGTGTGTCATCACGCGTGAGGCGTAATAGTGGCTCTGAAAATGTTAGAAAAATTTTCAATGAAGCGCCAGTTGTACGCGCACAGACCCAGAAATCGTCGAAGACTTTTCTTGTCAGTTGGAGGTAGAAAAGCGTTGACGGCAGCAGTTTTGTCAGGATCAGGCCGAACACCAACGGCGCTCATGACGTGACCAAGAAGTTTTATTTCTTCCTAGCCGAAATGACATTTTTCACGCTTGAGTGTGAGATCGGCTGATCTAATGGCTTCGAGCACATTCTGAAGGTGACAAAGATGCTCGTCAAACGTTTCTGAAAACACAACAACAACATTGAGGTAGACGAAACAGCTCTTCCACTTGAGGTCTGTCAGGACGGTGTCCATCATTCGCTAGAATGTAGCTGGAGCGGAACAGAGGCTGAAAGGGAGCACTGTCAATTCATAAAGGCCATCCGGCGTTACAAAAAGTGGTCTTTTCCCGGTCACGTTCATCGACCTCTATTTTCCAATAACCGCTCTTCAAGTCGACGGACGAAAAATATTTCGCGCGTCGCAGCTTGTCCAAAGAATCATCGACTCTGGGCAACGGGTACACGTCTTTCTCTGTGACATTCTTCAAGTTCCTGTAGTCGACACAAAAGCGAAGCGTGCCATCTTTCTTTTTTACAAGAACGACTGGTGATGACCAAGCGCTGCTTGAAGGCTGTATCACGCCATCCTGAAGCATTTCCTTAACCTGCGTTTGAATCGCGTGCCGTTCGGTTGGGGAAACATGATATCACGATGCGCGTCGTCGTAGGTGATAATACAGTGTTTCGTTATCGGTGTTTGACGTATCTTCAAAGAACGTGCAAAGCATATGTGGAACTCCAGCAACAGCTCGCTCAAACGCTGCTTGTTCGCTTCAGAAACATTGGATTGATGTCGACGCTGCAGAAAGGCGCTTTAGCAGTGCAGATGACCTCGGAAGCAAAACACTCGGTGACATTGGCGACTGGGTTGGCGTAGGAGATGACAGTTCTAGGAAAATGGTGCCGGTACACGTAGCTGAAGTTTGTGACAAAAATGTCGCAGTGATCATCACGTAGGTCAACAAGGCTTCTCGCTACGCAGACACCTTGAGACAGCAGAAGCGAGTGATTGCTTTCTACGACTGCTTCACCGTTCATTACTCTGTCCCACGCCACCTGAACCACAACAGTTGCACGGGGTGGTAACGCGACAGCCTCGTCGACAACGCGAAGAGACACTCGGGAGTGGCTGGGGTCGGCGTAAGCTGTTGTGGCGTTTGTGGTCGCGAAAGTGACTAGACGTCGTCGAATGTCAATTATAGCACCATGCTCCCTGAGAAAATCTATGCCAATGATCAGGTGTCGAGAACACTGCCGGAGAACCCTCAAACTGGCATCAAATGTACAACCGCGGACTTGCAGTCTTGCCGTGCACATACTGAGTGGCGTGAAAATATGCCCGCCAGTGTACGAATTGGCATTCGGTTCCAAGGCGTCGTTACTTTCTTGAAACGGGCGGCCAGTTTTTCGCTAATTATGGAATAGCCCGCACCAGTGTTCACTAAAGCGCTGACTTCGCGACTATCTAGCAGAACAGGAATATCTAAGGAAACTCTTCAGCAATCAGCCGGTGGTGTCGTTGTCGATGTATCGTCGGTATATTCTGTCCGCGTCGATAGGGGGCCTTGAGCATGACCAGTCTGAGCGGCTTTGCCCCTGAAGGTTGCTGAGGCTTGTTTTCCCGACGTGGGCTAGGTGACCGGCCCTGCGCCACGCTCACATAGGTGCGATGATTTGGCGAGAACCACCGCTGTGATGGAGAGCGTGAGTGGTGCCGAGATGTCGATCCGCGCTGCTGAGCAACGTAGTCAGCGATTTCCGGAGGCCACTGGGCGAACCTAGGAGGTGGGGAGTTGGTCAAAAAACCACGAAGTCCCAGCTCTCCATAAGTGCACTGTCGGTAGATGTGCCCTGGTTCACCACAGTGATAGCAAAGGGGACGTCGATCGCCCCCCCCCCCACATGTCTGATTTTCGCGGAATCGGTAGGCGGTCACTGAGGTACGGGCCCGCTTGGACTGTCTTAAGCATGGCTGGGGCATCAGGCGGAGTGAAATGTGGTGCATGTTGGTGCAGAGTTTGGTCTGCCGGAAGCAAGGCAAAGGCCACGGTGGGAAGCGGAGCCAAAGGTGGTGCGGCTGGAGCAGAATTTGCGCATACGACATGCGAGGGAAGTCATTAAGGGGCCGCGGCTCTGTCTGACAGGACGGTTCTCGTAGTGCCTGCTGAACTTCATCTCGGACAATGCCAGACAAAGAACTGACAGTGGGCGCCGAGGGTACAGATAATTCTTCTGTTCTTTGCGAATTACAGAGCGTATTAGCTCTCGGAAGAAGTAGTCCGTAGCAGAGGCAACGTTCACTTGTCGCTTGTACGTCTGGGTCGGTTGCTGAAGTGTGCTTTGAATTAGAACGGCTGCAGCAAGAAACTCTGATGTAGTCTTGGGGGGGGAGGGGCTGCGTACAAGGCCACCGAACAACTGCTCCTTCACTCCACGCATCAGGTATCGCACCTTCTTCTCTTCTGGCTGTGAGGGTCAGCTGGTCTAAAAAGACGCGTCTTGTCCTCAACATACATTGCTACGCCTTCATTTGGCATTTGCATACGGCACTGGAGTTCACGTTCAGCTCGCTCTCGGCGATCAGGACTTGTATACGTTTCGAGAATCGATTGATTGATTGATTTGTGGGGTTTAACGTCCCAAAACCGCCATTTGATTATGAGAGACGCCGTAGTGGAGGGCTCCGGAAATTTTGACCACCTGGGGTTCTTTAACGTGCACCCAAATCTGAGTACATGGGCCTACAACATTTCCGCCTCCATCGGAAATGCAGCCGCCGCAGCCGGGAATCGAACCCGCGACCTGCGGGTCAGCAGCCGAGTACCTTAGCCACTAGATCACCGCGGCGGGGCTACGTTTCGAGAAGCCGGCGTTTGAAGTCCACCCATGACGTGAACACACCTGTCCGGTTTTCGTACCAAAACGTGCCCCGTCATTCAAACTAAAGTAGACAAGTCGGAGCTTGTCTGCGTCATCCCACATGTTATGAGCGTCAACGAAATCATAGTGGACTAGCCAATCTTGAACATCCTCATGGGCAGCACCGTGAAAGGGATTCGGTGTTCGTGGTTTGAACAGCGTATATTGCAATGGCCTTGCACCTTCCATACCGGCTGGCTTGGAGCCGCTTGGGACGGCGCTGCCTGGAATAGTTGGGGCCGTCATCCCCTCTGAGAGAAGTCCAAATTCAGGGTGTAGTCCACGGATTCGGCGGCTAGCATGGTGAACAGGTGTATTCACCAGTATGGGGCTGGAGCTTCTTGTACTGGGAGGGGTTCGGTGCATAGGGTACCCCGCACCTCCACCAGTTGTCACGCGCTAAGAGCTCGAAGAAACGTACAAAGGAGCGCGACTGTCAAAATCTCAGAGACAAAGAAGGACGTCTCCGCTGGCACGGGTTGCTCGTCTTCATCTTCCTCGTTCACCGGCACAGAACTGACCCACTGTTCACTGGCACAGAACACCAGGTGGCAATATTCTCTCTAAAAGAAGGATGTGTAAAAGAGGACAAAAAAATCACACCGCACATGTTCGATGCTAGTACGATGCCCTTGCGAGTAGTTATAGGGCCCAAGTAATTGTAGTTGATCTCTACAAAAAAGAGCGTGCGCTAATGTCTTCACTTGGTTTGCAATGGGCGGAATAAAGCTGGTGAGCTCCAGGAACAAATGCGTCGGCACAGGTACTTTTCGAGTATGTACCGCAATAAAAGAGCTGCATTTTTCTGACGCTTGTTTTCTTCCTTTGTATCTCGGTAGCGTGCTGCATCATTGAGCATGATTTAAGAAAGTCGACTTCACGCTACTGGCCATAATCGTGGTACCCATTGCCCTTAAAATGTTAATCAGAATTCGGCATGCGCACTCTTGAGTACACTCAGTAATCCTCATTCATATTTATTTGAACATGATAATAGTGAGTATAATGTGAGTGAGGACTGATGGCTGTGAGTATCAGTTAGCCTGAACGTGAGTACTCCTGAGGGTGAGTAGGGGTGAGTATGACTTTGAGCCAGCACTTATTGGTGTGAGTGCTTACTCACGCAAAACCCCGTCGTTTTGTGGCAAGCAATTGTTCTGCTACACAGCCATGCGTCTGCTTGGAAATACCCTGAAAATACTTTCCACTGCTTGAAAATGCTGTGACAGTCACTTTCATCCTTTAAAAGCCGTAAAGAGTGGTATCTGAAGCCGTTGTTTCGACAATTTGATTAGCCTTTCGCAAGGCGAGAACACAACAAATTTCTTTAGCACTATCGTGTCTATGCTTTGCACCCTCTCCTCCATCCTAAAAACGAGGGGTAGGGGCAAGATTATATAAGTAGGTGTGAATGAGTGAGGAGGGGGTGCTGTGAGGAATTGAATGAGTGGAGAAGAAACAGTTATTGTGGTTGTAATCTAGTAATAGTGCGGCAAATGTAGGAAGAGACAAAAAGGACATGGAAGCGCGCTGACTGTCAACTGAACTTTATTGAAGGTGCTACGACCGCTTTTATACAGAGACCAGCAACAGTGCTCATGTGCGACGAAACGTGTGGGACCGTGACAAAATAATCTTAACTTGGAAAAGAATACTATTTCTCGGAATGTAGAACAGAAGGTGTACTGATGCATTGATCCTTGGCCTTGCAGAAAAAAAAAATGCTTTATATATAATATTTCTTTTATTCCTTGTTCTTGCCTTTTAAAAAGTCTTGTTTTATGAAACATGGGCCTGCATTTACATACTGTGCAGCGTGTGGCCATGGAGCTACCATACCCATTAATAATATTTAAAGCATGCTGTCTTGCTCGGTCATTGAAGCAACGCTTACTTTGTCCTATGCTTACTTTTCCACATGTGAACGGTATTTCATAGAAAACATTGGATTGTCGTTCAGTAAACTTAGCCTCGTGACGAATAGTGCATGACCGAGTACTTCTATTGATTTACAGTACACACAGTTTTGAAAGATTTCAAGGAGCAGAAAACAATAGGTTAATATGTTATCTGCCCACTATTTTCTTAAATTGTGAGATACATTATGTACGAATGGTATAACATGCAAAGGTCTTTGGTCATTCTTTTTTTCCTTATCCTGTGAAGAAAAAAAACAAAGAAGTGGTGAAGAGGTGAGCAAGTACACGTGTCACTAGGTCTTGGTTGTCGCACTTGTTGTCAGAAATTAACAATTGAAGGTATGAAGTCGTTAAACAAAGGGCTTTACTCAGAGTGAGGTTTGATTGTGTATGTACCATGCCGAGTATATTCAAAAGCGCCTTTAGAAACATATATACCTACTGGCTTGAGTGTATGTATCTTGTCAATAAGGTGCTACAGTGTATATTTTCCGTTTTTCTACACCAGCAGTTTTACTGAAGCATGTAGAGCTTTTCGTCCCAATATTTCCCGTCTTATTCTTTGTTAGGAGAGAGGGGCAAGCAATGAGCACCTTATAAAAGCGTTTCCCGAAGTACGAAAAGTCGTGTATCACAGCATTAGAAACATTACGGAAATCTTAGGGCATGCAAAAGCACACTCTCATTATACTGCCTATGTAACGCTTTGCTCCTACCCAAGATGCAAGACTTGGAAAACTTTCAAGATGACATGATAGTTAAAAAAGAACCTGGAGAGATTTTGTTCATCATATAAAATGTAAGTGTACCTGCACTAGTAAAAACGTAATCTACGTGTTCAAATGTTCATATTGCCCTAAACGCCCCGGCGCTGTGGTCTAATAGCTAAGGTTCTCGGCTGCTGACCCGCAAGTCGTGGGATTGAATCGCAGCAGCGGCAGCTGTATTTTCGATGGTAGAGGAAATGTTGTAGGCCCGTGTGCTCAGGTTGGGGTGCAGGTTAAAGAACCCCAGATGGTCGAAATTTCTGGAGCCCTCCACTACGGCGTCTCTCATAATCATATGGTGGTTTTGGGACGTTAAACCCCACATATCAATCAATCCATTTTATTGCCCTAAACAATTCACTGGCGAAACAAGAAAGCCTGTTAATTTTAGATTAACGGTCATCACGTACACATGGTTAAGAAATTACTGAAAGCAGGGGCGCAGCATTGTAATGTAGCAAAACACAGCTTTGACGATCTGAAAGTTTACATACCTCAGTCAAACACGAGTGGACACGGGAGCAGTGCTCACAACAGCATGCCTAACCACCTTGTCTTCGCTATGCAGGCTTTGTTTACGATCATCCTCGGATCGCCGTTCTGCTTATCAAGCAATCGTGCGCCTTTCTAAACGTTTTTACCAGCCACAATAAATTTTCCACCGCTCGCCTGCGCACCAACCATCGTGTCGGCACTTTCGCTGGATGCTCCCATCCGCCCCCCAGCCTAAGCGACGCAGCCATCAAGAGGAAACGATAATTTAAGCAACATGATTGATTGATTGATTTGCGGGGTTTAACGTCCCGAAACCTCTATATGATTATGAGAGACGCCGTAGTGGAGGGCTCCGGAAATTTCGACCACCTGGGGTTCTTTAACGTGCACCCAAATCTGAGTACATGGGCCTACAACATTTCCGCCTCCATCGGAAATGCAGCCGCCACAGCCGGGATTTGATCCCACGACCTGCGGGTCAGCAGCAGAGTACCTTTGCCACTAGACCACCGTGGCGGGGCTAAGCAACCAGCCAAGCGACGTGAACGTCAGTGGACACGGGAACAGTGCTCCCGACAGCATGCCTAACCACCTTGTCTTCGCTATGCAGGTGCGTACAGCCGCCTCTCTTCACCCTAAAAAGACTGATGATCGGTGCTTGCTACTGTTCCCGTGTCCACGGGTGTCATTGGATACCATATGCGATTGCTTTTCTGTTGTTCTTCTGTTGTTACAATCGCGTAATGTCGAGACTAACCCTGGACCTAACACACGCTCCAAATCAATTCTTGATATAGATTCACTCTCCGCAGACCATTCGGAACAAATGAATGTATTATTCAAGCTGCTGAAGGATCTGCACACTCGATCCCTTGAAGGTTACAAGGCGCAATTTGAGCTGGCTTCTGATGTCAAAGCTATAAAAAATGGCCAGAAGGTCATCGAGACAAAAATAAATGGTATTCAACAACGCTTGGACTTGCTCAAAGAAAAATCATGCAAAGTCAATGAATTAACTAAAGATATGGCATTCGCGCTGGCTCAGATTGAAAAAACTGCTAGTTGCTTAGGTACGTTTGATTCACGTGTCGCTGAACTTGAAGATCCATTACGCCGTGATAACCTTTTATTGCGGGATATTCCTGGCACAAAAGAATCGTGGCGTGAAACCGAATCCAAGCTAATCACAGGAATAAGATTAGTTTCCGATTCATTTCCCTTTGGTGCAATAGAACGCGCACATCGTCTCGGTTCCTTCATTTCGAACAAGTGCCGCCCCATCATCACGACATTTTCGCACTTCAAAACAAGAGAAAGTGTATTTGCTCTGCGAAACCAAGTTAAAAAAGAAAATCCTTCAGTTGGCGAAGACTTTTCATTACCTACCCGCACCGCCCGCAAAAAACTCTTTGAATTCGGTACCGCCCAGCCTGGCTCTTCCAACTTCAAGCTTCGTTACAATAAATTATTTTTAAACAATAAATGCTACGTGTACGACGCTACTAACGATTCTGTCCATGAACTGATTCAGTATTCAACAGGTACTGAACGAAATTGTGCGATTGCACGGTTTCCGGTGCAATAGCAAAACAATGAGGGAAGTGGCCGATCGCCTCATGCAGACACATTTTTCCTGCCCATTTTTTTACAAATGCGAGAAGTGTTGTAAACAAATACTTTTCATTGACATCAGCAATCGACACGAGCAGCGCTAAAATTGTCGCCCTTACCGAATCCTGGCTTCCTGCACATGTGCTTGATTGTGATATATTTCATGGCACTTTTAATTTCACCGTTTACCGGTGTGACCGCACTGAGCGCCGAGGAGGGGGTGTTGTTCTCGCCATTTCTAAAGATGTTCCGTCGTTCCCTATAGACAATAGAACCGAGCTTGAATGCAGATGGGCATGCCTAACACTCAGTCATACAAAGATAATCATTGGTGTATGCTATCGCTCGTCTTCATTACCTGCCACGTTCATCGACAATATATATGATACTATTAACCTCGTTTAAGCTTGGTTTTCCTCATCACCCTAGTTTTCACTCAGTGTCTTTCATTTTTCCTATCAATTATGGAACACACAACCACCTGGTATGACACCCTTTTAAACTCAGACGAAAGAATTTTGCGAACATTGTTCCGTGTTTTCCCTGTCCCAACTCGTTACCCAGCCGACAAGAATCACTTCCACCACTGCGAGCACGCTTAACTAAGTCTTAACTAATCGTTCAGATCTAGCTTCCCCAATAACTTTTCTGCCTAGTATTAGCGACCATTCTTTCATGAGTTTTGCTATTAACGGTAGTGCTCCTAAAACAACTAAGGTTAAGATAAATATTCGTGATTATAAGAGAGCTAATTTTGAGGCAATTAACCATTCATTGGGCTCATTTCTCGACAGTTATTTGATTAACATTGATAAGCGTTCTGTCGAGATTAACTGGTATATTTTTGCAGAGCAGGTACGTCTGTTGACAGAAAAAAACATTCCTAATCCTACCGTCACTTCCAACACACATGCCCCTTGGTATAACTCATACACCAAGCGCCTATCTATCAAAACAAAACGGCTATATCATTCAGCTAAATCATCTTCTAATTAAGCACGTTGGGAATCTTATGAAACTAATAATCGCACATGTATATCTACCCTAAAGGAAGCTAAAATTTTTACCTAACCCACACACTACCAGACATGATCAAAACAAACATTCGCAAGTTCTGGCGCGTCATTAACCCCCCTTGTGATAGAAATATTGTTTTAAAAAGCACAGAAGGCAATATGATCTAAGGAACGTTTGCGCGATCACTCTTAATGACGCATTTTGCAATAATTTCTTGGTTTCAAGCAACATTCCCCTACCGGACACCAGCGCATGCAACTATCTTATCATGGATCCTGTAACAGTACATTCATCTGGTATTGCTAAACTTGTTGATAAATTACCCTTTAACTCAGCTCCAGGCTTTGACGGCATCAACTGCAAATTTTTAAAAAGCACTAGCGTCTCCAGCTCCATCATATTGACCAAAATCTTTCAACAATCCATATACTCATCTAAACTTTCCTTCGCAATGAAAAATAGGGAAGGTGGTTCCTCTGCAAGAGTACGGCAGCAAAAACTCACCCTTGAAATACCGCCTCTTCTCACTGACCAGCAATTGTTGCAAACTTTTTGAACACGTAATTTTCACCAGCCTGAAGTTCGTTCGGGCGTGCCCCAAGGTTCAGTACTAGGACCACTTCTTTTTCTAATCTATCTTAACGACTTGCTATCTACATGGACACCTCATGTTCACTTATTTTATGATGATTGCGTAATTTACCGTGAAACAATCAGTACTGACGATTATAATGCTCTTCAGTCAGATCTAAACCTCGTAACTGATTGGTGTAATACCTGACGAATGCAACTAAATATTAACAAATGTAAAATTTTACGTGTTCATAGAAATTCTACCACCCTTACATTCTACCATATGAATCACATCCCCTTAGATCCTGTGAATTCATATAAATACTTAGGCGTTCATACAACTTTTATAATTAACGACGACGGGAGTGGCCGCGTCAGCAGCACGGGTAAGTGAGCTCTGCACATATTTGCCTATAACTTTGGCAATTTTGGTTCTAGAAGGGTCAGAGTGGTGTCTATTTGTTTGTGAAGATACAAGGAGTTCAACCGCTACAAATACTGGTAATACAAAGGAAAATTTTAAATTTTAGGAGCGGAAAACAGTGTAAATCTGTGAAAACAACAACAGTCAGACCACGTGTTTTTACGATCGCTTGTAGCTTCGTTATTTTTCTACCGGGAAACTTCTTACTTATAGAGTTGAAAGTCCTTAGAGTAGAGCTGACGCTACTGAAGTTTGATGAGGCTAGGTTTAACAGATCCAGAGTTATTGCGCAATCAATATTAAGCCTAATCACTTGAAAGATTAAATTGGTAATATCACCTCGCAAACGCATTTAAATTTTGTCCGCTTAATATAATAATAAATCGCACCCCATAGGCTACCAGGAGGCCCAATTCCGTACACTCTAGGCCCTTAATTAAGGTGGTAATCAGCAAAAAACTCATTTCCTTAAAACAAATTTTCAAAAAGAGCTACAAACGCCACGGAAAAATAGCTAATATTTTCTTTTAGAACACAACAGTCCAGTTTTTTTCGTGTAAAAATAATTTTTATAGCTTAAGGTAACCGGAAGATACAGAGTTACAAAGAATATAACGAAAACCGCTAATAAACGTGTAGTGCCCACGTCTTCCCTCGCTCAGAGGAGGAGGGTGGCTCACTGCTCGGGAGAAAGGTACGCCCGTCAGATCAAAGTCTTGAACCACGTGTTTTTTTTTCCTTACGATCGCTTTTAACTTTGCTAATAACCTACCGGGAAACTTCTAACTCATACAGTGCGAAGCCCTAATTGTAGACCTGTCGCCGCTCAGGTTTCATCAGGACAGAAGTAATGGTATCGGAACTATTTCGTGACCAAAATTAGGCCTAATCACTAAAAAGATTAATTTGGTAACATCACCTCACAAACGAGTTTAAATTTTGTCCGCTTAATATATTAATAAACAGCACCCCATAGGCTAATCGAAGGCTCAACTCCGTACTCTCTAGACCCTTAATTAAGGAGGTAATCAGCAGAAATCTCATTTCATTAAAACGTTTTTATAAAAATAACCACAAACTTGGCTGATACACCGCTGAAACCTACATCTAGAACATAACAATCCGGGTGCGGCGATGGCGTAGTGTTTAGAGCATCCGTCTCGCATGCAATAGATCTGTGGTTCAAATCCCGGTGCCGCGCAGTTCCCAACCGGAAAAAAAATCCGCGTGTTGATGGAACTGCATTAAGAGGCCTGGGGTGCGGCCTCACCGGTAACCTTCGCCGGGAACGCACTCCCTCACCAGAGAAGGATTGGCCACCCTGGTGCAGTATCTGGCCACTACCTCCCACATGCATACGTCAAATAACTCACGGCCCTCAGTTCCCAGCAGCTGCGAAGCAACTGACCATGGCAGCGGTCAGATCTGCAACGCAGCAGAGGGTGCTAAGAATCTCTGGACTACAGGCCGCCATTGGAACCTGAACCTTGCAACGTTTACAGCTAGAACCTTATATAGTGAGGGAAGTCTAGCTGTACTATTCGAAGAGCTATAGGGTGTTAAATGGGATATAATAGGGCTCAGTGGGGTTAGGAGGACAGATGAGGCCTATACTGTGCTACAGAATGGGCACGTCTTTTGCTATCAGGGCTTGGCAGACAGAAGAGAACTGGGAGTGCGGTACCTAATTCACAGAAACATAGCTGGCAACATAGAGGAATACTATAGCATTAATGAAAGGGCGGTAGGTATTGTAATTGAACTGAATAAAAGATACAAGATGAAGATAGTACAGGCTTACGCGCCTACATCCAGCCATGATGACGCTTCGGTTGAAAGCTTCAAGAAGACGTGAAATCAGCAATGAGTAAGGTAAAAACACAGTATACTATAGTGATGGGCCACTTTAATGCAAAGGTAGGGAAGAAGCAGGCTGGAGACCAGGCAGTAGGAGATTATGGCATCGGCACTAGAAATGCCAGAGGAGAGCTAATAGTAGAATTCGCAGAACGCAATAATTTGCGGATTTTGAATACCTTCTACCGAAAACGAGAAAACCGCAAGTGGACATGGAGGAGCCCAAATGGCGAAAATAAGAACGAAATAGATTTTATAATGACTGCACACCCAGGAATCGTGCAGGATGTGGAAGTGGTTGGCAAGGTACGATGCAGTGACCATAGAATGGTACGGTCTCGAGTTCGCCTAGACTTGAAGAAGGAACGACAGAAACTGATACGCAAGAAGCCAATCAATGAGCTAGCTCTGAGAGGAAAGTACAGGAATTCAGAGTGTCGCTGCAGAACATGTAGTCGGCTCTTAGTGAGGAAACCAACCTTAGCGTAGATACAATGAATGATAATCTGACGAGTATCATTACGGAGTGTGCAGTGGAAGTTGGAGGCAGGGTAGTTAGACAGGACACTGGCAAGCTTTCCCAGGAAACGAAGAACCTAATTAAGAAGCGTCAAAGTTGAACGTGTCATGTACAACAGACAAAATAGAACTGGCAGAGCTTTCGAAGTTGACTAATAGACGTAAAGTATGCGATGTAAGAAGGTATAACATGGAGAGAATCGAACACGCTCTGAAAAGTGGAGGAAGCGTCAAAGCAGTGAAGAGGAAACTTGGGATAGGCAAAAGTCGGATGTAGGCCCTAAGGGACAAAGAAGGCAAAATCACTACCAATATGGATAGGAGAGTTAAAATAACGGAGGAGTTTTACAGAGATCTGTACAGTAGCCGAGACAACCATGACCTTAATACTATAAGAACTAGCAGTAACCCAGATGACACCCCACCAGTAATGATCGAAAAAGTCAGAAAAGTTTTGGAGAGCATGCAAAGAGGCAAAGCTGCTGGTGAGGATCAGGTAACATCAGATCTGCCTGAAGATGGAGGACAGATTGTGTTAGAAAAACTAGCCACCCTGTTTACGAGGTGTCTCCTGACGGGAAGGGTACCAGAGTCTTGGAAGAACGCTAACATCATCTTAATACATAAGAAAGGAGATGACAAGGACTTGAAGAATTAAAGGCCGATCAGCTTGCTCTCTGTAGTGTACAAGCTATTTACAAAGGTAATTGCTCACAGACTAAAGAAAACATTAGAATTCAATCAACTAAAGGAACAAGCAGGATTTCGAACAGGCTACTCAACAATTGACCACATTCATACTATCAATCAGGTAATAGAGAAATGCTCAGAGTATAACCAACTACTATACATAGCCTTCATAGATTACGAGAAGGCGTTTGATTCAGTAGAAATATCAGCCGTCATGCAGACACTGCGGAATCAGAGCGTAGATGAAGTATATATAAACATTCTGGAAGAAATCTACAAGGGATCGACTGCTACCATAGCGCTTCTTAAAGAAAGCAACAGAATACCAATCAAGAAGGGTGTAAGGCAGGGGGACACACTCTCCCCAATGCTATTTACCGCGGGCTTACAGGAGGTTTTCAGAAGCCTAGAATGGGAACAGTTAGGGATAAGAGTTAATGGAGAATACCTTAGTAACCTGCGCTTCGCCGATGACATTGCATTGCTGAGTAACTCAGGGGACGAATTGCAACTCACGATTACGGAGTTAGACAAGGAGAGCAGAAAGGTGGGTTTTAAAATAATCTGCAGAAAACGAAAGTAATGTACAACAACTTCGGAAAGGAGCAGCGCTTCGAGATAGGTAATAGTGCACTTGAAGTTGTAAAAGACTATGTCTACTTAGGGCAGGTAATAACCGCAGAGCCTAACCACGAGATTGAAGTAACTAGAAGAATAAGAATGGGGTGGAGCACATTCGGCAAGCACTCTCAAATTATGACAGGTAGATTGCTACTATCCCTCAAGAGGAAGGTATATAACAGCTGTATCTTGCCGGTACTTAGCTACGGAGCAGAAACCTGGAGACTTACAAACAGGGTTCAGCTTAAATTGGGGACGACACAGCGAGCAACGGAAAGAAAAATAGGTGTAACGTAAGGTGTAACCTAAATAGGTGTAGAAGAAAGTAGGTGTAACTTAAGAGACAAGAAGAGAGCAGAGTGGATTAGGAGACAAACGGGGGTTAAGGATATCATAGTTGAAATAAAGAAGAGGAAATGAACATGGGCTTGGCATGTAGAGCGTAGACAGGATAACCGCTGGTCATTAAGGGTAACTAACTGGATTGCCAGAGAAGGGAAGCGGGTTAGGGGGAGACGGAAGGTTAGGTGGGCAGAGAAGATTAAGAAGTTTGCGGGTATAAATTGCCAGCAGCATGCTCAGGACCGGGTTAACTGGCGGAACATGGGAGAGGCCTTCGTCCTGCAGTGGACGTAGTCAGGCTGATGATGATGATGATGATGATAAGTTCAAACCTAGCCTGGTCTCTTCATATTGGATACATAACCAGTAGAGCTAACAGCACGCTTGGCTACTTACGTCACAAATTTTCTAACGCCCTGCCATCTTTGAAATTACTATTTTATCAGTCATTAGTGCGCCCGAAACTAGAATACGCCGCAGCAGTGTGGAACTCAACTCCACTCTAGAACTCCTTCAAAACAATTCTGTTCGTTTCATTTTTCCAATTATAACCGCATTTTCAGCATATCTTCAATGAAAGCTAACCTATATCTTCCATCACTAGCATCACGGAGAAAATTAGCTTGCCTAACTCTGTTTCATAAAATATATCATCAGCCATTTCTTCATAATAACTTTATTTCACAGCCACATCACTTATCGAACCGTGTAGACCATCGTTTCAAAGTCAGAATTCAATCGGGAAACACCAACACATTTAATCATTCATTTTTCCCTAGAACATCTCGACAATGAAACCACCTTCCCAATAACGTAGTTACCATGATTGATAATAAACTTTTTCGAAAGGCTATACCTAACTTTGTTTCACTTGTAATTTATGGCACCTTATTATTGTTGTAATGTTGTATAAACAGCAATTAATGTCATGTTACTTTGCTAGTTTTTAATAATATTGCAAAGAATTTCCTTGCTACATTGTATGTACTGCTATTTATAGTCGTTTGTTTTATTGCACTGTTGTATTACGTTCTTGTTCTGTTATTTACTACCCAAGTTTGTAATGGAGGCGGAAATGTTGTAGGCCGGTGTACTCAGATTTAGGTGCATGTTGAAGAACCCCTGGGGGTCGAAATTTCCGGAGCCCTTCACTACGGCCTCTCTCATAATGATATAATGATTTTGGGTCGTTAAACCCCACAAATAAATCAATCAACTACCCAAGTTTGTATAACTTTCCGTTCACCACTCCCCTCTGTAATGCCCTCGGCCTTTCAGGGTACAACAAATAAATAAATGAACTCCGGTCCTCAAAAGAGAGAATATGTAATGTCGTACTTCATTTTGCCAATGCATTGCACCAGAAAATGGCACCCGACCACATCTGCCTACCCTGCCCCCTTATTGATGAGGAATGTGCACCAACCAAAAAAATTGCCTACGCTCCTGGTGGGTAGCAATGGGTGTGGGGTGCGAGTATCAATGTGAATCAGTGCGAGTAGGCGTTCGTAAGAAGTTGAGTGAGCATCACTGTCTGGCTGGGCGTGAGTACGAAAGTGAGTGCTCATGAGTGTGAAACATCAGCGTGAAGGTGAGCGTAGGTGTGAGAATGTGCGATTGATTGATATGTGGTGTTTACTAGAACCATTATATGATCACGAGAGACGTCGTAGTGGAGGGCTCCGAGAATTTCGACCGTCTGGGGCTCTCTGACGCACACCCAATTCTGAGCACACTGGCCTACAGCATTTACGCCTCCATCGGAAATGCAGCCGCCGCAGCCAGGATCTGATCCCGCGACCTGCGGTTCAGTAGCCGAGTACCTTAGCCACTGGACCACCGGGGCGGGGCCTAGTATGTGGGAGTATAAGTGTGAGTGCTTATGGGTGTGAGTAGGTGTGAGTATCGACAAGAGTGAGTGCCTACGAGTGTAAGTAAACTTTAGTATGAACATAAGTGTAAGGAGACATAAGTATGATCTTGAGTGAGTGCCTGAGTGTAAGTAGGCGTCATTTGCAACGTGAGTGAGTGCTCATGGGTCTGAGTAATTGTGAGAGAGAACTCATGAGCTTGAGTACACGTGAGTACCCGAGAGCACGAGTATCAACGTGGGGGAGTTTTTGTTACTGAGCAGGTGTGAGTACGAACGTGAGTGCTTATGAGTGTGATGCCTGAATACGGAAGTGAGTGCTTGTAAGTGTGGGCACGTGTGACTGAGAGACAGTGCCTATGAGTGTGAGTAGGTATGGGCCTTAATGTGTGAGTGCCTGTAAGTGAGTATGCGCGAGTAATAGCATGAGTGAGCGCCTGCGAGTGTAAGTAGGCGGGAGTACGAACATGAGTGTGTGCCTATGAGTATGAGTTGGGGTGAGTATGAACGTAAGTGTTTTGTGTGTCAGTAGTGGTGAGTGTGCCAGGTACACTCAGCGTGAGTGTACGTAAGTGAGGACTCATGAGGCTGAGTAGGCACGTGTATGCAAGTGAGTATGCATGATTGTGACTAGTCGTGAGTACGAAAGTGAATGAGTTCTTATGTGTGTGAGTAGGCACAAGTACGAACGTGAGTGACAGCATCAGATTGTGAGTGGGCGTGCGACCGTGATGAGTGCTAATGAGTGTGAGTAGCTTTGAGTATGAAAGTGAGTGAGCGCCTATGAGTGTGAGTTGGAATGAGCATGAACGTGACTACCTATAAGTGTGAGTAGTCGGGAGTATGAGCGTAAGTGAGCGCTTATGAGTGTGAGTAGGTGTGCGTATAAACGTGGGTGAGAGCTTGTGAGTGTGAGTAGGCGTACAGTAGGCAGCCGCCTAGAGTAGGCAGCTGCTTCCGCGGTAAGCACTCCTATAGCGGAGCAAAGGTTATGATTTAGCTTGGCTTGTAGCCACCTGTGGTTAAGGCTATGGCATGCATCCGAAATGTGGAGGAGGTGAGCGACGCGAGGTCGGAATGTTTGCGATGTATGATTGCTGCCTATGAAGGGCATCTGATGTCCATGCCTCGTAGTCCTGTGGTAAGGAGAGCAAGAGGAAAGGCTTAGTCGGAAGAGATGACCAGTCTGTATTGCTGGGTGGGCTCCAGATTCGGCTCCACGTCAGGAAGGTGATTTTTAACAGAAAATGATCCCTACCAGGAGTGTCATTGAGGTCGTCCCTCGCAGCCTGATAAATGTTATGTGGAGAGAGAGATCTGAGCATGTATCGCGAGTCCCCGAATTTTCCGTACGCGTGCAATACACTGTATCAGAGAAGATTGTGAAACCAAAAGTGGGAATAAGTTCTTTAGGCTTTAGGCAACGAGGCTTTTCCAATTGGTATTGCCAGTGCGCACGTGGAGCGTTGAAGTATTCAACTACCTCTAGGGGTTGCCCAGCCGCCGCTTGGAGAACCCCGGAACCAGAGTTCCGTGAAAACGATCCGCTATATATGCAGCGACAGTATGTGTAAAGAATATCAAATAATGAATCCCCTTTCTTCTTCGGAAGAATTCAGAACATGCAGGGGACTTCTAGGTCTTGATCGACCTAAACAGTGGTGTAAGATTTGTGAGCAAGTAGAACAGTAGCTGTGCCACTTGTACAGGAGAAGTAGATCAAAAGAATAGGATTTTGGCCGCATTCCTGGATCGCAATAACGGCCGGAAGAGAACCACAATATCGAAAGAAGAGCGGGAGATGTGCAAGCTTTCGTCTGTTGCCGAATTCCCTGGAGTTCCGTGCATTTATTTTGAAGTGAGGTGATAATGAACGTGTAAATAACGAAATTGCAAGATGAAAATGTAAAGTTTTATGTGCCATCCATCATGCCCTCCCCTTGGCTGTGGGAATTTTCAAGGAAGACGGAAGCCAAGCTGAAAGACACAGAAAAGTAACCGAAGGCATTGCGTAACGTGGGGCAGAACGGTTGTCCGTAGTGACCGAGCGTGAGCGAGTTGTCTTGGCGCGAAACTGAGTGACAGCCGAGACCTGAACAGCCTGAACCACCTCAGCTACAATGTGCTGTACAATAGTGGTAAACATTGGCAGAGAATGTCATTTTAAGGTGACCAATGCGGTGGCTCAAAGCAAAGGTTTAGTTTATAGGAGCAAGGTTCTGAGGTGCCCCCCGAGTTGGAGGAACAGCTGTGGCCGCTGTCCGGGGAATGAATGGGGTTGCAAAGAAAAGTCCTGCTGGATTCAGCGATCGCTGTTCGAGAGCTGCGACCTACTAAGTGAGAGCTATAATATCCTCTGAAGAAGAGCCTTCTGCTTCCGTAGAGAGGGGAGCTCTGTGGAAAGAGGGAGAGGAAAGTGAAGGAAAGCCTGAGGAGCAGTCATCTCTGTCCAGATGCTTACTTAGGGTGGCCCTATTACAAGCGACGGATAGTGCATTGAGGTGGCCGGCGGTGGAATATCAGTCTCCGAGTGGATGAGAGGCAAGTTAGGCTTGGTTTGGGTAGCTGCTGGCGGGCCAGTTGACGGGAGCGCAGTCCACTTTGGGGTCGATGATAGTTCAGGTTTCCAGTGCTTCCCTGGGCATCCCCAAGCACCGGTTTCAGGAGGGACGGAGCAGAGGAAGCATGCCAGGTTGTATTCTGTTAAGCTACGCCTTCCAGAGTCACTTTAACTTGAATGCCAAAGTGGGGACAGCGACAGGAAGCAGGTCACCAGCAAGCCGAGGGTCGATGATGAATGGGGCCGCGAAGAGAGCAGGCCGGGATGGTTTTCTTATACGGGCACACGTATGTCACGACCCTGTGGTAGAAGATAAAGTGGAGCAGCTTCGTGCCCCCGATGGTCACCACTGCTGCAGTACACACACTGAGTTTGCTGACTGCCGGAGTGGTGCCTTCCAGGTTTGAGTTGAGACCTGAAGCACTGTGGTGTTCCACACAGGTCGATGCTGATCACTACTGACCGGATTATAGGCAAATGTCTGTTCTCCTCCTTTCATCCTTATTGTGCCACATTGATATATGATATATGAGCACTAATTACAGGTTATGAAGAGCTGTATAGTGTTTTATAGTGCCTACAAATGCTTAGGTTTAACGTTTGTGCCTGAATTCCTATGAAAGCTCAAGAATACCTCCTTCCGAAATTAGTGGCTACATGAACACTATTTAACCTGAAACTTTGTTTTCGCGTGCAGCTCGAGACGATTATTTGTGCTACCGGGCAAAATTTACCTTTTGGAACTCTACGGTGCGCAGAAAGTTCTTCAGGTCAACAGACCCGGAAGCCAAGCTCTAGAAGCAGTGAGATGGGATGCGCCGGCTACCCGCCACCGCCGTGCACTGGCATGGCGCGAGCAGTTGAAGGAAGAGGAAGAGAGGGAAAGAATGGAAAAGACGCTCTATATGCTACCCTAAACAAAAGCATGCCCCAGCGTATATACAGAATGGGAAGAGCAAATAAAGGGGGGAAGAAGAAGAAGCGAGTGAAGCATATGGCCGAAGACATGGTGGGTGGCTTCTACAGCTAGTGTTTCAGCCCACTATTCTCAAAGAGTTGAAGACATGGGTGGGGAAAAAAGCAGGAGCGCTTCTGCGCAGCCGCAGGTAGATGGAGAACGAGTGTAAACCGTGTGGTGTCGTAAGGTGAAAAATCCTGCTGCTAAATACTCAGATGCCCACGTGACATTTGTTTTGTCTGTAATCAACTTTGTAAAGGGCGATTCACCAAGTCACATAAAAATTCTTCGACACTGAAAGTTGCTGCGTTCTCTATAAGGAACTGTATATTGTAATAATTTTCGAATTGGTCCATTATGAGCGGCGAAAGCATGATGCGAGGAAGTGAACCTGAAAGCACTGCCACTCACTTTGTGTAGCTTTTGCAAGCCACTTTGCGCGCAAGTATAGAAAAGCTGTCATAGATCATGCGCCCTTGCCACAATACACAGCGTCTCACCCTTGGAACTATTCTCAGCAACGATGTACGAAAAAGCAATTATGGATCATCTCCCCGAAAGGAATCCTGATGGGATGCGAAACAGAGGTGATGCGCATAGCGTAACCTGGTTGAAACAGGTGCGGGTGCAGGAAGAACGGCTTGATGCGTAATTCAGTGTAACATTTACTGGAATACATGCTTGTTTGAAACGAAGACGAAGAAGGCAGGTGGGGTTTTGGGTATGGTATGTCGCAGATAAACGAGCCGAAAAAGTGTCAACTAAACCTGCGGTCGAGTGTTGTAGGTGGTGAAGAGGGTGAAGCGTGTTGCAATCCGGCAGAAGAGCTGCAATCTGCGAGTGCTGTGGTGAGCATAATGCAGGAAAGGAGAGAGTGACGTTACCGCGCATCTGCGAGGAACGTCTATGAGGGGAACGTGACGTAAACGTGAAGCGGCGGCGTGACCTTCTTGGCACCGATCCAACGTCCGCGGTGAGGGAAAGGTGTTGCGGCGCGCTCGTATGGACGCACATCCGTAAGGCATACCACATGTGAGTCAAAGAGCTGCTTCGTATCTAAATCACGCCAAGCGTTGCCAGGGCTGGCACTGGCACGACGTAGGAATGACGAAAACGCGCACGCAAATGGAAAGGAGGCAGCTCAGTGTCACATGTTGCTCGTTGATGTACAGAAATATTCAAAATGCACACAGATTTTGGTTGTACAATCAAATATTTCTATCAACTTTGATTTTTATAATCAAGCAACAGGTCCTACAAATTACGCATATCACCTCAAGTAGCTCTCACAGCGCCACTCACTTCTGTGACGTACGCAGGACAATTCCTCGTACGTACTTCCACCATGCTGGAGCCCACACCCTTGAGATAAAGGGCAAGTGGCATTCACATTGACATTTCACCTCTTTCCGGGCGACTTGGGCTCCAAATCTTTGCAGGCGAGATAATGAGCATCCAGTGCATGCTTTAGTCTTGCCTACTCAAAATTCTAGAACCTAGAGAGAGTAAAACCTGATCTTTAAAGTGATCACAGACAGAGAGAAAATCGACCCTGTGAGGTTAGACCTGATTTATACGAGGCTAAAAGGTCCTTTCAGCACTCAGGCTATTAAATACTGAGCTGACATTTTAGGACATGCTGAAAAAGAGACCAATGGTGAACTCTTAGCTCACCATGCTGAACAGTAAGGAAAGATGACGTCCTGAAAACCTGCGGAAAAAACGACGATTGCATGGCTATGCTGAAGTGTTGGCGCTTTTGTGCCATCATTAACTGAATCATTTTTTACATTCGTGTCGTAGATACATTATGCACGTTTTTGTTTGAAAATGTGAGTTTGTGTAAAAATGTATGGTGGCTATGGTAATGACTTTGGTGGCCCTGAAGTGCGTTTTCGCTGCTTGTTTTGTGGTGTTTAAAACCCCATTCTTAGTACCTATAGATCGGGCCTTCAGTGATCACACAGAGGCAGAATTCCCCGGACACCTTCGCATAGCACCAAAGAGTGAGCTGCTTGTCGCCCAATAGAAAGTGGCAATCCCCTAGTAGGCACTGTGCCATAGATTATAACCTGGTGACACTGAACACAAGAACGTTTAAATACTACTCTGGCCAGACGTAGAGAATGCTAAATGAGTGTTGTTCCAAGTATGAAAAAATCGCGTCACCGGCCCGATTAGACAGGAGGACAAATTGGGGATCAAAAGGAGTGCAAGGTTTCATCACGACGATGTAGTCGTCAAAGGAGAGTGAGGAGTATGGCGCAGTCACTACCTGATTTGACACATTGGCGAGAAAGGAGCTGCAGCGCGCGCACCATCCGTAAAGGAGCTCACGAACAAGCTGGAGGTAGTTGCGTTTCGCGGAGCGAGGGCACGCGACCCTTTGTTCTTTGGGGCAGCCGAGGCCTAGGATAGTTTCAGTTCCCAAAGTTTCACCATGTCAGCTAAATACTCGTTCTCCGAGGGAATGACTTGGTCGGAGGAGGTGGCCTTCATTGCCCATAACAATGGTGGAAGCTATCATAGCGCCGGGAAAACGCGGGTGTTACAGAGCTTGGCTTTACGAAACGAGGTCTTGTGTGGCATCGCGTCGGCGTATAGATCAAACACACAAAATTTGCTGAACATGTGACTTTCTTTGACACTGGTGGTGTCGAGTGCCCGCAGAAAACTTGGCGAGGGTGATGAGGCCAGTGTTTTAGGGGCGAAGTTCCTTAAAGCGGCACCCGTCAGTCCCTCGTAGTAGTGCGAAACAAGACTTACGCTTTGACCTGCAAGGTGGTGCTGGTGGGAGCTTTCTCCTGTGTGTCGTTGAACAATAAAATATTGGAAGGATATCCACGGAGTGAATGATAGAGAGTGGGGCGAAGCATTCATCCGTCCATTCGTTCTTGCTTCCGTCCGTCCATGCGTCCGTCTGTGTGACCGTCCATGCGTCCATCCGCCCGTCCGTGCGTGTGTCTGTTCGTGCGTCCGTCCCTGCGTTCGACTATGCATCCGCCCCTGCGTCCGTTCATGCGTCCATCCATGCATCTGTCTGTGTGTCCGTTCGTCCATCTATTCAATACTCCAAGTACCACAATATCGCATCTTTTCATCATATATTCTCTATATAGAAGCATCACCATCCAGCGGACATTCCAAGGACTAAACTAGAAGAGACACACACACACTTTCTCACGGCTTGCGCTTCGGGTCTACTTCCCAGCTTTAACCACCCTGAGTTCGTGGTATATACTAGTTCACTGTATTCATGGCACTGTGGCCCAACGCTCGCTAAACCTTTCTAAAACCAAAGAGTTTACACCCAGCGAGTATAACGTAGCATACTTTTCCTGTCAAACAGTGCTCAATGTACATGCCTATGGCTGCTAATGGGAAATGAGAGACAGGAGAATTCGGCTTTAATTTGTTACAATTGCGCTTCGTATCTACTTCCCACATTTAACCACCTCGACTTCATTCATGGTATATAATAGTTCATTGTATTCATGGCACTGCGGCTCAACGCTCGCTAAACCTTTCTAAAACTAAGAAGGTTACACACAGCGAGGATAACGTAGCAACCTTTTCTTATCAGATAATGCTCAATGTACATGCCAATGGCTGTTAATGGGGATCACATCGTGCACGTTAACTAAAAGCTGATCACTCCTGTCTCTCAATCCCCATTAGCAGCCATTGACATGTACACTGAGCACTATTTTTTGATTGTTCAACAACGCACAGAAGAAATCTCTCACCGGCACCACCATGGAGGTCAAAATGTTACACTTGTTACATACTACAGCGGCTACGAGAGACGAACGGGTGCCGCTATAAGGAGCTTTGCCCCTAAAAAATTCGCTGCGTGCGCGTTACCTAATAGCCGAATTTTCCTGTCTCTCATTCCCCATCAGCAGCCATTACCATGTACACTGAGCACTATCTGGCAACAAGGGATTGGTACGTTATACTCGCTTGGCGTAAGCTCCTTGGTTCTACAAAGGTTTAGGGAGCGTTGGGCTGCAGTGCCATGAATATAGTGAACTAGTATACCCCATGAAGTCGAGGTGATTAAACGTGGGAAGAAGACACGAAGCGCAAGCCGTAACAAAGTGTGCATGTGTCACCTCTCGTTTAGTCCTTGGAATGTCCGCTGGATTGCGGTGCTTCAATATGCGACATTGGGAAGACAATCTGTTGTCACTGATGCAGTGCATCAAAATAGCAGAAAAGAAACACAGGCCCCTGTGGCTAGCATTTTTAGATATATATGGCGCATACAATAGTGTGGTTCAAGAGGACCTGTGAACAATACTGGACACATTAGATGTGGAAGATGGAGTCACTAATCTTTTAAAGGATATATATAAAGGTAACAAGGTAACTGTAAAGTGGGAAAAACAGGTATCCAAGACTGCAGAGGTAAAACGGGGGCTTAGGCAGGGGTGTCTCTGTCACCCTTATTATTCATGATGTACCTACAAGGATTGGAGGCCAAAATACAGGGAAGTGGACTGGGTTTCAACCTCTCTCCCGTCAAACAAGAAAAACTCATTGAACAGGTGCTACCAGCATTGATGTACACAGATGATATAGTGCTAATGGTTGACAGCAAAAAAGTTTTGCAGAGATTGATAGACACCTGCGGTAATGAGAAAGATAGGTTAGATTACAAATTCAGTAAAGAAAAATTAGCAGGCATGCTTTTATTGATAAGGAAGGTAGTGAGCTTAGAATACAGGAGGTCGCGCTAGAGGTAACAGATAAACACAAATGTGTGGGCGTATGAATAAACAATGGGGCCGAATACCTAAGGGAACACGAAATATACGTGCCGACTAAAGGTCACAGGAATGCAGCGGTGATGAAAAACAGGATACTGTGGAATTACAATACGTATAAAGTTGTGAAAGGAATAAGGAAAGGGGTCATGGTTCCTGGTCTGACGTTCGGCAATGCGGTCTTGTGCATGAGATCAGAAGATCAAGCAATATTAGAAGTTAAGCAACGTGGAAAATAGGTAGGTTTGCATTAGGAGCTCACGCCAATACACCAAATCAGGGAGTACAAGGTCATATAGGAAGGACCTCATTTGAGGGCAGAGGAGCTAGCAGCAAGATAATATTTGAGAAGCGATTGAGAGAAATGGGGGAGAAGCGTTGGGCTAGGAAGGTATTCAGCTACAAGTACAGGAAGAATGTCGATACAAAATGAATTAAGCGAACCAGAAAATTTACTGGTAAATACCTAAAAACAGCAAGGGGCCAAACCAAAAAGAATTATCGGGTAAGAAGAAGGTGAAGGAAGCTGAGACCTATATGTGGAGAATTGGCATGATTAAGAAGTCCGCACTAGACATCTACCGAACATTTGAGCAGGAAATTGCCAAGGAAAGAATCTATGATAATACTCGGGAAAGTTCTTTACTGTTTGAGGCCAGGACAAAGTATTGCGAACCGAGACATATCCGGCCAAATACAATGGGGTAGACACGGTATGCAGTGCGTGTGGAGAGGAAGAGGAAACTGCCGAACACTTGGTAATGTTTTGTAAAGAGCTTCACCCTATAGTTCTGGATGATGGCGCAGAGTTTTTCAAAGCACTGAGGTTTAGAGACAGGGAGGGAAAAATAGACTTTAAGCGGGTAGAATTAACTTGAAGGACGTTATCTGATAGGTTGCAAAAGTGAAGGCACAAGTGAAAATTAAACCCTTCGCTGCAAAGTACGAGTACTGAACCTAACTATTTAATAGAAAAAAATTAATCTAGTTTTTAGTTCACTAAGTAATACGGCTTGATGGCGTTAGCCACCACCTGATCTGAAGGACACATTCATATTAATCTATTCAATCTATTCTTCTATCGAATATATGATGAAAAGATGCGAAATGGTGGTACTTGAAGTGTTGACTAGATGAACGAACGGACGCAGACAGATACATAAACGGACGCACGGATGACTGCACGAACAGATGGACGCGTGGACGGACGCAGGGGCGGACGGAAGCAAGAACTAATGGACGGAGAAAATTTTAGCGAGCGTTGGGGCGCAGTGCCACAAATAGAGTAAACAAGTATATATCGTGAGTTCGAGGTGGTTAAGGGTGGGAAGTAGACACGAAGCGCAAGCCGTAAGAAAGTGTGCGTGTGCCCCCTCTCGTTTAGTTCTTGGATATCCGCTGGATGGCGGTGCTTCTATATGCGCAATATATGATGAGAAGATGCGAGATGGTGGTACTTCAAATGTTGACTAGATGGACTAACGGGCACACAGACAGATGCATGGACGAACGTATGGATGGCTGCACGGACGGATGGACGCATAGATGGAGGCATGGATGGTTGTGTGGACGCACGAACAGACGCACGCATGGACGGGCGGATGCACGCTCGGACGCTCACACAGACGGACGCATGGACGAACGGAAGCAAGAACGAATGGACAGACGGATGCTTTGCCCCACTCTCCATTATTCACCGCGTGGATATGCTGCTATTTTTTTTTAAACTTGCGTGAAGATTTGCAAGAATGAATGATCATTGACGGAGCCGATGCGGGAATGTCTGTCACCGACAAGCTATACACGCACCTCGCTCAGTTTGTCGGAGAGACGCAAGTCTAGTAAACGCTCGAAAAAACCACCGTGAAGGAGACCCGTAGTGAAGAAGGCCCACATAACGGGCGACCACGCATGCCCAAATCGCTATCAAGTGGCTTACGTCGTTCGACGTCGACGCCGCCAGAGACGGTGGTGTAACACCAACGAACTGATTGACTGAAGGAGGCTCGGTCACGCAACAGTGGACGCCGAAGCAACCAGCCTCGACTTCACCGACGAAGCACCTGCCTACCGCCACCACCAAGAAGCCGACTGCGACACCTACTTGGGCCGACCGAGTCGCCGATACAGATGAGACTGGCGGTTACGCGGGGTCAGTAACTTGCCACAGTATGTAAACTATGAGATTCCTGAGGTGAAGCGTGAGCAAGCGTTGCTGCGCAAAGAAAAGGCAGAATTTAAAGCACTCATTAGAAACATCCAGGAGCCGAGTGAACGTGCTGTTGAGACGCCGACGCCCGCCGCTCCGGCCATTGATCCCGCTTCCACTAACTCGTCGAACACTAATCGCGCTGCGAAGCGTCACGCGGCTGAAGAACCTCCGGACGTGCTCGGCAACAAGTCTAATTTCATGGAAGCACTTGCCCGCCTCCGCACAGACATTAGGCAGACCGCGCTGCTGATATGACCCCACGCACCCTCCAGCTCACTGAACTTGACGCGCGGTTACAGACACTAGAGGGACAGCATGCGGTGGTTCTGGCGACAATCCCTCTGTAGGTATCACAGCTCACACAAGCAATCTTGTAATTTGACAGTGAAATCGCTTTAGCGATCTCAGGCGAAAGGCAGCTTTGCAACAATTCAGTCAACCTAGTGCCAATCGGTCTGCCGTAACGCTATTACAAGAAACGCTAACCGCCGAGCCCGTTTTGCGCACCTATCGCACCGAAGCGGACCATCGAGCTGGGACGCAAATAATAGCGACACTCATTTCCAAAAGTACGCAAATGTTCGCCATGAGGTCTGCCTTGATCTCAAAGACGAACACAAAGAGTTAATCCCAAACACAATGCCTAAACACTCAGTCGTAATTCTCAACGTGTAAAGCGCACCCAGAAACAAGCAAATTACATTTTAGGGCTTCTTACAGAGAGCGAGCAAAAGTGCAGGGGACCACGTACTCATAATTTGTGGAGACTCCACGCATCCGGACTCGGGGTACCACGCCTCTTCTCGGAAGGGCACTGCCCTGCATTGCAAATTCACACACATAGGCTCACGCTTCTAACCAATGCCACTTCCGCTACTTGGGTAGGTATCTCGAATACACGTTATAGCACCCCGTACCTCACTATAGTTAGGTGCGCCGGACAACCCACGTGGACTAACCCGGGGAGAGAATCCGGAGATCAATCATTACATTATACAGACGATCGTATACATATATACACACAAAATGCGACAGTTTTGCATAACGCACTGGGATCGCTCTCGAGAGCTCAGTAAACGCTACGACACTCACTATGAAATGCTAGCAGAACTCCTTGCGGAACTAAAAAAGGACGTTACAAATTCGACTAAGGGCGTGCAAACCAAACTGGAAATCGAGCACGTGAATAGCCGGCTAGCTCACCTACTCGAAGCTAAGTAATCACTGCACCCAAAATGGGGCAGGCAAAAGCTAAATCGTAACCTTTGTAAAAAGACAGCTGAACTTAATGATCAAATCAAGGAACATTTACATAACCTAGAGCGTCAACAATAGGACGAAGTGTGTAACTCGGTTGATGATCGAATGCGAAACGGGGCCAAATGGAACCTGCTGAAACACTTACTAGGTGACCAACCGCCAAAAGCGTCTCAACAATTCACAATAGACAGAATAATACACAAACTCAAAACACAGGTAAGACTGACACTCAAATCACTGACGAGCTAGCCAAGCGTTACTTAAGCACCGGACTCAGCTACCCATCCGATTACCCGCCTGCCCCGCGCGATACGGAGGAGGATCTGTTCCAATCATCCTTCACGTGCGCCGATGTTTGGGCTGTTATCTCCAAATTCAGCTGCCGCTCGGCCCGGAGCCCAGACAGAATAAAGAGTAAGCTTTTCAAAACTTTCCCCGAGGAGGACATAAAGCTTCTCACCGAGTACAATAATAAAATATAGGAGACAGGTAACGTCCCACCTGAATGGCGTAATGAAACCGTCATACTTATAACTAAGCCAGGTAAACCGTTAGCGATAGGCCCACTTCGTCCCATCTCGCTCACGTCTTGCGTGGTTGAGGTGGCCGAACATGTAGTACTCAAGCGAGTCACAAAATCCGTGGAGGAGTGTCAGATTCTACCGATCAACCAAATTGGTTTTTGCCCATCCCTGTCTACGCAGGATGTAAAGCTGGCGCTGAACTACAATCTGATGCACAGGATCACCAGAGACACTACAGCCATTCTAGCGCTCAACCTCGAGAAGGCATTCAACCGCGTAAAGCACTCTCACATCCTCGACTCGATTCGCGAAGCAAGATTAGGTACGAGTTTCTATAACTATGTGAGCTCCTTCCTGTGCGACAGGATGGCTAGAATTCAACTCGGCTAAATAGAGAAGGAACACACTCCGAAGGGTCGTGATTTATCTGTTCCAGTTCAAATTCTCCGTGCGCGCTCTGTCGCAACAACTCTCACAGATCGACGGCATCAGTCACGCCTTCTACGCAGAACGTAACTGTCTGGTGTACGAGCGGCAATGACGGCCATATCCAGCGGCGACTACAAGACGCGGTAAACATGGTACAAACTTTCTTACGGCAGGCCGGTCTTTCGCTATCCGCAGAGAAATCAAAATTAGTCTTATTCTGCCCGAAATACAAGGCGCACAGAGACGCATACGCGGGGATCAACGTCCTGACGGCGGATAGAACACCCATCCCCACAGTGAACCAAGTTCGCATTCTGGGCCTGGTCATTCAGGCCCAAGGCTTAATTACGTCAGTATTACACATATTTCCCAGAAGGCCAATCCGCCGTCAGGAGGCCACATCGTGTGGACGCGTTTCACACGGGCTCCCGTTTCAATCTTCTCTTTCGGAAGATAGTCAAGTGTGGCATCTAATTCGTTTGCACAGTTGGACACACCAAGTTGCCGGAGCTCCCGAGTACCACTGCGGACACTGTGAGTCTATTGAATGCGAAGCATTTCTTAGCAAACTACAGCGACTTTGAGCGTATCCATCCATCCATCCATCCATCCATCCATCCATCCATCCATCCATCCATCCATCCATCCATCCATCCATCCATCCATCCATCCATCCATCCATCCATCCATCCATCCATCCATCCATCCATCCATCCATCCATCCATCCATCCATCCATCCATCCATCCATCCATCCATCCATCCATCCATCCATCCATCCATCCATCCATCCATCCATCCATCCATCCATCCATCCATCCATCCATCCATCCATCCATCCATCCATCCATCCATCCATCCATCCATCCATCCATCCATCCATCCATCCATCCATCCATCCATCCATCCATCCATCCATCCATCCATCCATCCATCCATCCAACCATCCATCCATCCATCCATCCATCCATCCATCCATCCATCCATCCATCCATCCATCCATCCATCCATCCATCCATCTATCTATCTGCCTACGACCTTTAGCTCTCCTGGCCGTTTCGATAATGGTTTCGATACCAAGCTTGATATGGCAAAACATGACTGTATGAAGAATATGAAATTCATGATATGTATGTCATGAAAGGCATGATTTACATTTCATGGTCCTGCAGCTATTGCGGTGGTTTCGTTCACATGACATGTTAAAATAATGGTACTTTATGACATTATTGCATGGCGAACACAAGCCACAGATTCTAGCATGAAAATCATGAAAAGCGTGTCATGTAACAACATAACTTCATGCCACGCTCATGTTGCACTCGTGACCATTTCGCTAGCGTCACATATACCACATTTGGTACTACGGTACGTTAATGAATGACGAAGTTATGATACTAGTGTAAACATGATAAAAGCGGGATGCGTGTATTTTAACATGACTATATGCTTTGCTCATGATGCACTCGCGGCCGTTTCGCTAGCTTGGCTTGTACCAAACTCGGTATTACGTGACGCGAACAAACGAAATAGGTAAATGAGACATTCAAACATAATAATCATGACATGCGTGTCATGTAACTACATGACTGCATGCCACACTTCTGATGTGCTCGCGGCCGTTTCGCTAGCTTCACGTATGACAAATTTGGCATTACGTGACGCCAATGGATGACGAAGGTATGTGACTGGTTCAAACATGATAATCATGAGATAGGTGTCATGTGAGAACATGACTGCATGCCTCAGTCAAGGCGCCAATACATTTCGACGTGACGGGGTACGTGTGCTCACTGGCGTTAATTTCGTTGCGTCACGCCAGCGTTGCCACGCCAGGCGTCAGTCTTGCCATATACTCGCAGGTGTGCGCCACGCTGCGTTGCTTTGACGCATGTGCGTTTCAGCGCGTCCTGCATACCGCCATCACGAAAAGAGGGAGACGCAGTGTTGTCTGAGTAATGCATCGCCACGAAATGCAGCACATCGCCTTTCGCACCGGTTGCCGCTGGGCCGTGCCGACGGACGCTGGTCGCGTCAGTCGCGCCTTGCGTCCGACTCTAGAGTGCTCGCGTTTTGCTAACGTAGCGTCGCTGTGCCCTGCATGCGCGCGCGTCAACGCTACATTGGAGTATATTGGGCTCTTCATGATGCGCCCGTGGTGGTTTTGTGCGCTCCACATATCAAATTTGATTTTACGGGATGTCAATGTATGACGCAATATTGGTGCATACATGATAATCCTGACACTTGTGTCATGTAAGAACATGACAACATACCATGCTCATAGCGGGCTCGCGACCATATCGCTAGCTCCACATGTACTAAGTTTGGCATCACGTGACGTGAATAGATGACGAAGGTAAACGTCACATCCAAACATGATAATCATGACCAGGAAGTCGTATACGGCATAATTTACCTTCATCTTGTAACGTTGTGGTGATCTTAAAGTGACATATCAGCATTTCTCCTACGTGCTTCGCATATCATCGATTCCCACGGTACGTGGCATCTGCCAATTTTTTTTTTCAAATAAATTGAATTGAATTGTCTATTTTCTACTTAATACATGTAGAGGGATGGTACAGTTGAAGGCAGAAATAACTGCCTGCCAACGGCCCTACAACCCAAGCACTGTCCAAAAGTGTTGTGACTATAATTAAGAAACTATACAATAGAAGGCGGAAGGTCTGCACGCAAATAAAGAAAAAGAGACATTACATTGCACTATTTGCCAGGGATGGAGACATAGATGCAGGTATAGTACAATCGGGTTTGTTTTCCTTTCTTATAATAATGTAACAGGTCATAAGCCACATGATGTTAGAGGTCATACTCATACTATGAAGGCACGCAGGACAACAAATATACCCGCAGGGGCGCCTGCGCAAGTAGGCGTTTGGTGTGTAGCGACACCACGGACCCGAGCTAACGGTGGAGTTTTGACCACCCTCCCACGCCTAGCCGTGCGTGGCTTTGCCGTGTCCGGGGAAAAGGGGATCCTGGGGGTTGAGCCGACGCTGGGTGATTGGACCTTTAAGGCCCCCCGGCAGAGTCAACACACCCCTTTGGCCCCGGCTTCACGTAGACGGCACCCCTGGGCTGACCCACCCAAGGGAAATCGGCAGTCGCCTTTTCCTATCTCTCTCTCGCTCATCTTCGTCTTTATCTCTGTTTATCTGTCCTGTCTTCTACTCTCTTCCGTTTACTTCCAAACTTCCTGGCGGCTAGGGTTAACCCTGTGCAAATAGCCTACCTTGGTCTAGGCGCGTTGGGTTATAGTGGCGTTGTAAGGGTGGCGTCTGCAGGTTTCAGCATCCGCAAACTTGCAAACTTGTAGCGTCCCCTCATTAGGCTCCGTGGGGGGTGGCCACCAATGCTGCTGAACAAAAATAAGACAGGCATGCACAGAGCATTCCCCTTACTGTCTGATCGTACCGGCTTAAAGCCGGTACGCACCGATGATATAAACTTTTTTAACCAGCCCAAAGAAACATATCCTCTCTATCATGTTATCCACTGTGAAAAAACTGAAAAGCAAGCCAGAACCGTCTCTCCTTTGCTGGTTTCTAAATGTCTTACCGAAACTCTTGGCACAGGGTACAAGGTAACCAAAATGGCTAGTGGAGACCTTCTTCTCGAAATACGTGACAAAGAACAATTTGAAAAGCTAGACCGTCTTTCAGATTTCAGTGGCATACCAATAACCATAACACCACATAGATCAATGAACACAACTCGCGGAGTGGTATCTGACATGGACGTACTTGACTTGACTGAGACGAAACTTTTGGAGGGGTGGAAGAGCCAAAATGTCAGTAATGCATAGAGAATGATCATAAGAAGAGATAATAAGGAAATACCGACTAAACACTTGATACGTTTGCATCCAGTGAACTACCGGACTCCATTCAAACAGGGTACACAAAGACGTCTATCAGGCCGTATATACCAAACCCTCGTCGTTGTTTCCAATGCCAGAGGTATGGCCATGGCTCTAAAACCTGTCGTGGTCACCAGACTTGTGCCCAATGTGGAGTCCTAGGCCACGTGTCTGAGAACTGCAAACAACCGCCACACTGTGTAAACTGCGAAGGAAACCATGCCGCATATTCACGCTCCTGCACATACTGGAAAACAGAAAAAGAAATAATTACGTTGAAGGTGAAGGAGAACATTACGTTTAAGGAAGCACGGCGAAGAGTCGATCCATTCTATGGACCTACATACGCTGATGCGGCGCGTCAGGGGGCACCGCCGCATCAGCCCTCGCCACTCCTTCGGCCCGCGCATACCGAGCCGCCAGTTGTGGCACCTGCCCCCAAGGCGGCTGTAGCCCAGGCTACACCGCCTACTCCCAAACAGAGACCGGAGACTCCAGAGTCTTCGGGTCTCAAGGCCTCCCCTCACCAGGCGAGGCCCGAAATCCGAACTAACAGCCCGCACGTGCGGGCATCCAGTGCCTCCGAGGAGGCAATGGATATGTCGGCACCCTTGGTGCCGAAAGAGCGGCGTGGTTCCCTGGAGCGCACCAAGAAAACAAAAAAGCAAATAACAGGGCCTGGTGACGGCCCTGTTAAGTGAACTCAAACTCCCCGTCTAAACAGCCACTCGCTTCTCGTACGCACAGCATTATTTTACATTCACCATGAACACTCAAATTATACAATGGAACGTCAGGGGCCTTCTCAGAAACCTTGACGACATCCAAGAACTCCTACACGAACACTCACCAAAAGTGCTGTGTGTACAAGAAACACACCTTAATTCAAAACACACAAAGTTTCTTCGTAAATACGCTAATTTTCGAAAGGACCGTGATGATGCCATGACATCATCCGGAGGTGTTGCCATCATAGTGAATCAAGGAATTGCATGCACACACTTACAACTCCAAACATCCCTTGAGGCAGTGGCTGTTCGAGCGGTTCTTTTTAATAAACTGATCACAATCTGCACTATTTACATTCCTCTTAGCTATCAGCTGCAAAAACGTGATTTACACTCTTTGATTGATGAACTTCCGGAACCTTATGTTCTCCTTGGAGACTTTAATGCGCATAGTAGGCTATGGGGTGACTCTCGGTATGACGCGCGAGGTCGACTGATCGAACAATTCCTTCTCTCGTCGAGCGCGTGTCTCCTAAATCGAAAAGAACCAACCTATTAAAATCTCGTCAATAACACCTACTCCTCCATAGACCTAAGCATAGTATCTCCATCTCTTGTGCCTCTACTCCAGTGGAAAGTCGTCAGTAATCTGTACGGAAGTGACCACTTCCCCGTAGTTTTGAGCACAAATACAGTAACTGAATGTCCACCACGTGTTCCCAAGTGGCTCATAAACAGAGCCGACTGGGAACAGTTTTATACTATCGCTCGTCTAGGTAGGAATGACGTCTGTACTTTGAACATTGATGTTGCTGTCAACTGCTTCACAGCGTTTTTGATTGATGCTGCAACAAAATTCATCCCACAAACAAATGGACACCCTGGGAAACGGCGTGTGCCATGGTGGAACTCTGAATGCCGAAACGCGCGCAAACAGCAAAACAGAGCTTGGAGGCTGCTTCGGAACTCACCGACAGCCGAAAATCTTGACACCTTCAAGAAAATAAAGTCTCAAGCTAGGAGAACGCGTCGGCAGGCCAGAAGAGAAAGCTGGCAGAAGTTTTTGTCAGGGATCAATTCATACACACAAGAGGCCAAAGTCTGGAACATGGTCAGTAGGATAGCAGGGAAACAAGTACACACACTTCCACTCGTAAACACTCAAGGTGATACCTTGGAAGATCAGGCAAACTTCCTCGGGGGACATTTTGAACGGGTATCCAGCTCGTCCCACTATACTGACACTTTCCAAAAATACAGAACAAGAATAGAAAAGCAGAAACTCGAACATAGGTCCACTGGGTACGAGGCATATAACCAAGCTTTCTTCAGTCTAGCGGAGCTCCGAACATCTCTAAACTCCTGCAGTACTTCTGCCCCAGGTTCTGACCGTGTGGTGTATGAAATGTTAAAAAACCTACCAGCCCAAACACGAAAAACCTTACTTTGTTTGTACAATGCTATCTGGTTTTCTGGCACTATCCCTACCTCCTGGAAAGAGGCGATTATTATTCCCATTTTGAAAGAGGGCAAGGGCCCCTCTTTAGCTTCAAGTTATAGGCCTATTGCACTTACGAGCTGCTTGTGCAAAGTATTCGAAAAAATGATAAACTGCCGTCTTGTACATATCCTTGAAACAAACAATTTGCTCGACCCATTTCAGTGCGGGTTTCGAGAAAGTAGATCCACCACAGACCACCTTGTTCGTATCGAGGCACAGATCAGAGACGCCTTCGTCCATAAACAATATTTTCTCTCTGTGTTCCTCGATATCGAAAAGGCGTATGATACAACATGGCGTTTCGGAATTCTAAGAGACCTGTCCCACCTTGGTGTGCGCGGAAGAATGTTTCATATAATTGAAAGTTACCTGTCAAACCGGACATTCCGTGTCCGTCTGGGCAGTGTGCTCTCCCAAACATTTGTCCAGGAAACAGGCTTGCCACAAGGTGGCGTGCTTAGTTGCACACTTTTTATTATCAAAATGAATTCTTTGCACTTGTCCATTCCCCGCAATATGTTCTATTGTACATATGCCAACGACGTTCAGCTTGGCTTCAAGTCATGAAACTTGGCCAATTGTGAGCGGCAGGTTCAGCTGGGTTTAAATAAGGTCTCTAAATGGGCAGATGAAAACGGATTTCGACTTAACCCACAAAAAAGCACGTGTGTCTTGTTCTCTCGAAAGAGAGGCATGCACTCGGAACCTGACATTCGACTGAACGGGCAACGTCTGTCCGTCAAAACCGAGCATAAATTCTTAGGCTTAATCTTGGACAACAAGTTGACCTTCGTACCGTATGTCAAGTATTTAAAAACAAAATGTTTAAAAGCCATGAATGTTATAAAAGTGTTGTCACGTACTACGTGGGGTAGCGACAGGCAATGCCTCATGAACCTCTATAGAAGCCTCATTCGCACCCGCTTAGATTATGGGGCCGTTGTCTATCAGTCTGCTACTCAAAGTGCCTTGAAGATGCTGGACCCTGTGCACCATTTGGGCATCCGCCTTTCTACGGGTGCTTTTCGCACCAGCCCCGTAGAAAGCCTTTATGTTGAGTCAAATGAGTGGTCGCTTCATCTGCAGAGAACTTACATGTCCTTTGTGTATTTCCTTAAGGTGAAAGCAGACAAAAAGCACCCCTCATACTCTACAATTATTAATTTGTCGAGCTCAACTCTGTTTCAAAACAGGTCTTCGATGATGCAGCCCTTCTCAGTTTGCCTGAAGTGTCTAGCTGAAGAAACTGCAGTGTCACTTGAACACAGTTTAATGGCTCCTGTAGCATACCCGCCACCGTGGCAGTGGCAGACTATAATTTGCGATGTGTCTTTCCTAGAAGTTACAAAACATGCACCTATTGCCCATATCCGAACATACTTTTTGGAACTTCAAAACAAATACACACGTCCTGAGTTCTTCACAGATGCCTCCAAGACTAACTCCTCTGTGTCCTACGCTGCTGTCGGCCCATCCTTTTCGGATGCTGGCCCTCTACATCCACGCACAAGTATCTTCACAGCGGAAGCTTACGCGATACTTGTGGCATCTAAACACATCAAACAATTACAAATACAAAAAGCAGTAATTTATACAGACTCGCTCAGTGTGGTGACGGCTCTGCACAGTCTTAAAAAACAAAAAAAAACCCGGTCCTTGTCTAACTTTACTCCATTTTGTGCGCACTCTACACACTCAAACAACATGTTGTAGTGTGCTGGGTGCCAGGGCACCGTGAGATCCAAGGCCACGTGAGGGCGATCAGCTCGCTGCATCCGTCCACAAAAGCACTGCCCCTACACCCATATCAATCCCGGTCCTTGATCTTAAGCCGTCTCTCAAACGAAACCTCAGGGACTACTGGCAGAGCAAGTGGGATACACACACACAAAACAATCTACACGTTATCAAGCCACACCTAGGTCATTGGCCACCAGTATCAAAATCACGCCTAACAGAGGTAACACTAACAAGACTCAGGATAGGACACACATAGACGACACACACACATCTTTTGTCCGGTGGTGACCCACGATTGTGTGATAAATGTGGTGAGGCATTAACAGTTATTCACGTTTTAATTCAATGTAAACAGTTAGACACTCTAAGAAGACAACACTTTCCATTACCCTACCGACAACATATACCTTTACACCCTGCAATGTTCGTTGGTAGGGAACCGCTTTTTAGTAATAAATCATTGTTAGCGTTTTTAAAAGAAATCAATAATTTTCATATCATATACCCGGGCATTCCGTAGCACAACCTCTCGAGAGAGGTTTTTGCTGCGGTGGCTACACAGGAAAGCACTTGCCTCACGGCCCTTGGACACAAGGGTATGAACGAGTTAGGTACTTGTGCTAATGCCATACATGTCCACCATCGTTTTTCATTATCACCAACTTTTGTCACCTATTCACACCACCCACACCTTTAACGGCATGGTCATGATTTTATTACTTGTATGTTTTTACCCGCCTTACTGCGAGGAATATATGGCCCTTATACAGCCGCTAATCACAATCATTGTCCACATTCTTTGTATCATGAACTGACGCTCTTTGGCCATCAAATGGCCCTTGCGCCAAAAACCACCACATATCATCATCAGGACAACAAATATGATTTAACAACACGCTTAAACAATGATGTTGATGAAAATTCATACACATTGCTAAGTACTTGCGGATGTCGGTTTAAGAAACTGGGGATCATGTATTTAAGTTGTTTGGTTTGGTATTTTCTTCTGCAAAGGGGAACTTCGAGGTGGCTATGTTGTAAACTATATGGATTGCGGTTATTCAAGTACATATTGGTAAACAACGATCTATTTTGACGCATCTTTCTGTGTATGAATGTAGCAAGTTTGAGGTTGTATAGCTTATTCACTTTTAATATCACATTTTTTTAAGAAAAACGGTGCTGTATGGCCAAGCCATGCAATGTTTTCTATGTGTCGAATAGTTTGTATGGAAGACTGTCATCCTACATAAGTTTGTTTTGCTTGTAGTTCCCCAGACTAAGAGGCAGTTATTTAGTTTAGAATGTATGAGTGTATAGTACAGCTGATGTTTTAGCCTAGGCAGAACAAGATACCGGATATTTGAAAACATTTGATTGGGCCTCGAAATGTTAGTGTGTAATTTGTTGACGTGGTGAGCCCAGTTCAAATGTTCTTCGAACAATACTCCCAGAAACCTAAATACAGATACCCGTTCAATAGCGCAAGCATTAAAACAAAGAAATTTCAATGACATCGGGTATATTTAGAGGTTTAAAAACAATGTATTTCGTCTTAGTATCATTTTACTGAAGTTGGTTGAGAGACAACAAGATCAGCAACTCGTGCAACCAATCGTTTGCCGCTATTGCCAAGTCAGCTAAATTATGACCATAGAAAAATAAACTAGTATCGTCGGCCTAGAGAACCATCTTAGGCGTAAGTGGTATATTCGAAATATTGTTGATATAAATGATAAAGATAGAAGACCTAAAATGAACTCCTGAAGTATGCCGCGCTTTCTTCGCTTCATCTCTGAACATATGTTGTTATAACATACAAATTTAAATCTATCTCAAAAATAACTAATTATAGGTTCTAAGGCAACGCCTCTAATTTCATATATAGGAAGCTTTTGAAACAAAATGTGATGCTTTAGAGAGTCGAAAGCTTTCCTGAAGTCAAAAAAAAACTCCGACAGTGAATAACCTATTTTCTAAATTATCAATTATTTCTTCTTTAATTCTCAGCAGTGCCTCCTCGGTTGATTTATCCTTGCGAAAAACAAATTGATTATCAATAAGTGCCAAATTTTTATTGAGGAATTGGGTTAACCTAAACTTTACAACTGATTCTAGTACTTTAAAAAAATAGATAGCACAGATATTGGCCTGTAGTAATTGAGGTCACTGAAGAATCCACCTTTTTGCAAGACTACAATTTTGGCTGTTTTCATACTAGCAGAAAAAATTCTGGTAGATAGCACGCTAATAAATATGACAAAGCGGGAAACACAATACATCAGTAACATGATTATTTGGTCTCGCTTTGATTTAATCATATCCGGCTGCGCTATCTCTTTTCAGAGGTTTTAATAATCTATGAATTTCATCTGCAGTACACGAAAAAAAACTTTGAGTTGGAACTGTCAGATAATAAATATAGAAGTAGATCCTTTTTACAATTGCTTATACCAGGATTATTTGCAATACCAGCATGCAAAAAGTGATCGTTCAATTTGTTCACCGGTGAAGTATGGTATATTCCACATTATCGAACATAAGTGTGCTAGAGATCAGGATGCGAGTTTTCTTTGAGTTTACGAATTGCAGCCCATATTTTTAAGGGTCACCTGATGTCGACGCAAGCACACCTTGGTAGTATTAAGTGCGAGCTTTCTGAAGATCCGAATCGAGCTTGATCCTGAGCTTTTTATATTCCCGGAGAATATCTTCGTCTTTTACGCGATCGAAAGTGTCAAACAATCCATCCCTAATTCTAATTCTGTGGTATAAATCACGGGTAACCTACGGTTTTCTGGATTTTTGATTACCGTTATTTGAGTGTAGTGAAAAAGCGGTGTCATACGAGTGCTTAACTTTCTGAAAGAATAAATTGTAGGATCAATTCGGATATTTCTCATCGTACACATCTGTAGAATCTCTACTATCGACCAATTGCCTAAATGCGTTCAGTGCCTAATTATTAAAATTTTTTCCAAAAAAATGGGGCACCGTGTGCATGGAAGTTTTTGTCTTTTGGGGCGTGGAACAAAAATGAAGATTGCCGGGCAGATGATCACTAAAATCGAAAGCAAGAATTCCTGAAAGTGCATCAGTGCCGTCATTATTTGTTATGCACAAATCAATTAAGCTTTCAACAAGTTGTTTTCATCTAGTGGCTCGATTTATAGTGTTAAAACAATAAAATGACTCTTTGACATCTTTAAATTGTTGCGTTTGTTAATTGGATAATAATAGGTTGCTATTAAAATCACCAATTAGAACAACCGACAGACCTATCTTGGTAGCGTATTGAAGAATCTTGCTAACAGACAAAATAAATTCATCAAAATCACAATAAGGAGGGGGATAGATAGCCGCAATCACGGTACGACAACATTTGACAGCAATCGACTCATAAACACTATTACCAGCCAAAAGTTTAGCTAGATCGAAGTAGTCCAGGTTATTTCTGTTATGAAGTTACCAACCATTTCCTCGACGACCTTTTCTGTTGACACTTTCACACTTGTAACCGTCGAGAAAATTGGCATCAGAAACTGACGAAAACCTTGTGTCTGTAAATGCAAAAATGTCAAACTTATGATCTGAAGCCTGCAGAGCCGTTTCTAATTTCATGAGCTTACCGCACAAGCTTCTGGTAATCACATGAAAAATAAACAAGTAATCTCTCGGTTTTAAAAAATGACTCCGCAAGGTAGAATTGAAAATACAGCTGTTATAACAGCTTATGCTAGAAGATTCAGTCATCGCAGAAAGAAAAGTACGCGAACACAGAAAGAGACGTCACAAAATCATGAGGAGCTTATGGTATCTTATCTAAATCGGCTTCACATTCAGTTAGGATCGCTCACTCGCCCTGTGCCTTGCGCACAAACATCTTTCCGTCTTTCTGCCAAACGAACTGATAGTGCTTCTCTTGCGCCTTAGTCCGCATCAGCCAGAAAAGCCTCCCGTTTCCTGCTGCCAGATTATCTGAGAAGTAGATATCTGATTTCGAAGTCTTCAAATTGCCTTTTTTTTGCCATCCATTTATTCCATGTAGCGCGCAACACAAAGCGAACGAGCACCGCTGGTTCTTTACCTGGCGTGGGCGGAAACCTGTGAAAGCCGTCAGTATTAACCAGCGTGAGCTCGGCAAGGTTTAACTGTTTGGCCAGGGTATTCAGTTTACCAAGCAACTGTTCGCCTTGGCTATGTGGGAGACCATGAATTTACAAATTTTGACGGCTGCTTTATTGCTCTAGGTAATCGAGATGCTGTCGCAGCTTCTGAATTTCCCGAGTGTCATTGGCTGCTTCAATCTTTTCAACTTTTTTCTTTAGAGTAGCTATTTCACATGATTTCTTCCTTATCTCAATGAGTACTTCATCGTACCACTCTGACAAGTGCTAACCCAATTGTTCCATATTTTGGACTGTGTCCTTCAGTTGAAATAATCTATTTCGCCTTTGATGGTGAGTATTCCTGACAACTTGCGATATATTTCAGCCAGCATTTTTTCAGTGTAAGATATCTGCTGCAGCTGCAATTTCCGGCTGCCTGCGTTTGCACGTGCAGCTAGAATAACACACACTTGAGGATTCCATGCCTTTTTTACTTCTTCGTCGCCTGTCTTAAATGCAGACCCGTTTACTCCATAGCAGGGCCCAATATGATAACCGTAACTACAATAGGAGCACATTGGGAAACTTCCAGGATCGGGAAGTGCCTCTTAGCACACTAAACACGAGGCAGAAGCTGCCATTTTCAGTACACACCCGAAAAGTATAGCACTTCGAATCACGCATCTCCCACAAAGCAAACAGCGACATACAAACAACGAAAAAGCGATTTTGTGGTGATGGTGGGCGGCACAACAAAGAAGAAAATGTTAAGGCTTTGTGACTAACCTGCAAGATTTGAAGGAATCAGTCTGCCGTGCGTCCGCCCGCCACCACCTCCGCTGAACAAACACGGTGGTAACTGATGAGCTTGGTCCTTTTACACAGCTCGATGACGTCAAGAAGATTGCGAGGCCCACGTACTATCAGCGCTGTCAAAGTTCCAGCACTGTCAAATCCGATGGACTCAGAACTCTGAGCTGCCTCTAAAAAAACGATGTTTCCAGGTTGGCCTGTTCTCTTTGGGACAGCTCGGGGTCTGCACGAAACGTGTGAGGCCCGTGTGGTTTGCTGCAAGATTTGAAGATATGACGCCCGTATTCACTAACGATCCTCGACTTGACTTTCACCCTCCACTTGACAGAGTTGAACACTGCGTCGCTGTTTGGCTGAAATGGACGCTGCGCTGCTCGAGAGTCGCACCACATTATTGTTGATTTGCAATGAGTTGCCCTGCCTATAGAGGGCGCTTCCATCGGCTTACTCTAGTGAAGGTAAAACGTTGAGTGAAGGGACGGTCTAGAATACGGGGGTGAGTCTCCAGTGCGTTCGCCCGCTGCAACACGGCTCAAGAAAATCGAAGGTTACTGATGAGCTTCGTTCTTTTACACAGCTTGATGACGTCACGAAGATTGTGAGGCGCACGTAGTATCAGCGCCGTCAAAGTTCCAGCACTGTCAGATCCATAGAACTCGGAACCCTGAGTTGCCTCTTAGAAAAAATTGGCAGATCCCACTTACAGTGAGAATCGATGATATGCGAAGCACGAATGAGAGCGGTTGATATGTCACTTTAAAATCGCCACAACGTTAACAGGTGGAGGTAAATGATGCCGTACATCACTTCCGTGTCATGATTATTACGTTTGAATCTCTCGTTTACCTTCGTCATCTTTTCACGTCACGTGATACCGAATTTAGTATATGTGGAGCTAGAAAAACAGCCGAGAGCACACTATGAGCGTGGTATGTTGTCATGTTCTTACATGACACGCGTGTCAGGATTATCATTTTTGCACCAGTCATATATTTCGTCATTCAATGTCATCACGTAACACTAAATTTGGTATATGTGGAGCCAGCAAAACGGCCGGAAACGCATCATGAACGGCCCAATATACTCCAATGTAGCGTTGACGTGTGCGTACGCTGGGCACAGCGACGCTAGATTAGTAAAACGCGAGCACTCTATAGTCTGACGCAAAGAGCGACCGGCGAAACCAGCGTCCGTAGACGCCGCCCGACGGCAACCGGCGCGAAATGCGACATGCTGAATTTCGTGCTGATGCGTTACACAGGCAACACTGCGTCTCCCTCTTTTGGTGACGGAGGGACGCCAGACGCACTGAAACTCGCATACGTTAAAGCAACGAAGCGCGGCGCGTGCCTGCGAGTACATGGCAGGGCCGGCCCCTTACGTGGCAACGCTGGCGTGGCGCAACGAAATTAACGCCGGCGAGCGCGCGTACCCCATCACGTCTAAATGTATTTGCGCCTTCACCATGGCATGTAGTCATGTTCTCACATGGCAAGTATCTCATAATTATCATGTTTGCACCAATCACATACCTCCGTCATCTATTAGCGTCACGTAATACGAAATTTGTCGTATGTGAAGCTAGCAAAATGGCCGTGAGCGCATCATAAATATCGCATGTAGTCGTGTAGTTACATGACAAGCATGTCGTGATTATGATGTTTGGATGTGTCACTTACCTATGTCATCCGTTCGCGTCACGTAATACCGAGTTTGGTACATGCGAAGCTAGCAAAACAACCGCCAGCGCATCATGAGCGTAGCGTATTGTCATGTTGTTACATGACACGCATCTCATGTTTATCATGTTAGCACTAGTATCATACCTTCGTCATCCATTCACGTACCGTATTACGCAATTCTGTATATGTGACGCTAGCGAAACGGTCGCGAGCGCATCATGAGCGTGGCATGAAGCCATGCTGTTACATGGTACGCATGTCATCATTTTCATGCTAGGGTCTGTCGCGTGTGTTCGCCATGCAATCATGTCATACAATACCAGTTTTGTAACATGTCATGTGAAGAAAACCACCGCAAGAGCTGCAGGATGATGAAATGTAAATAATGACATTCATCACATACATGTTGTGAGGATTCGAGAAAAACGACAACGACAAAGGTGCGGGACAAGGCACGTGCGATTACGAGGCAACTGTGCGCTAACCAGCTGATGACTAGCGGTGGCCCATAGAAGTGGCGTGCCACGATTGGGCCACGTGTGATCATTACGTGGCGGTAGGCTTTGTGGCTGGGAACGAGCCGAAGCAGCGGCAGACGGAAGACAGCGGGCCGAAGTGTCGGACGCAGGTGATCCAGGTTCCGGCCAGGGAACGCGGCCGTCCACGCTGCTGCCATCCAACCACCAGCTGGGCGGCATTGCCGGCACGAGTGCTGCATCTCGGGGCGCGGACTGGCCTGCTGTTCTTTTCCTTGCCGAGGGCATCGAGGATCTCGGCGAGGCGTCTTCATGGTCAGTCGTTCGGCACAGCGATGAACGTGGCCTGGCCAATAGTCACGGTTGCACCGAGCATCGCGTCTCGGCGCACGCTCTTCGCTGGACGGGCTGGCCATTCCCCGCATGGAGCATCGCGTCTCCGATGCGGGGTGACTGCTCCGTAGCCGCACGCATGCCCTCAAGTGCCGGTGTCACCAGAGCGTCGCAATTCGACAAGGGACGAGCGAGACGTTCTGCCGGGCGAGAAGCGGATGTGTGTACGGAGGACCACGGAGCCGGGCGAGGTTCAGGGTGCGCCGCTCGAGAGGACGAGTTCCTGGCAGCGTTCCTGAGCCGGACGTGGGACCCGTACGTGTCGGCCAGGTCGAGCTCCGGTGTGCCTGTTCGAGGTCAAGTCCGTCGGCCTGTACAAGCACCAAGGACGGGGCCAGCTGAACGGCTGATGTCTGGGTGCAGTGGCCGGGAGCAGGTTCGTGGGCGAGGCCTACCGGGTGTGGTCCTCGTGAGCCATAGGCTGATCCTGGACCTCAGGAGTTGCGACCCTGACTTCTGGGTTGGCCGCGACGTCCGACTCAACGGCGCTGCACACGGTAGCGCATCCGTGTGCCGTTAGCCGTTCCAGCCGTGCAACCTTTGCCCTCGCGCACGTCCACGACCGCATCATGTCGGGACGACGGGGACCCAAACGGTGAGACAGCGGTTTCTTCTTACGAACCGAGAACTATACGCACTGGACACTGAGTTAGCGTAGCCGCGAACTCTGTGCATATTAATGGCGGTCTGACTCTCGTGCATGTTGCGTGATGCTTGGCGTATAGGGTTGGACATACAGTTTTATTTTCTCCTGTCACTTCCTTCTCTAGTGTACAATATAAAGCTTCTTTTGTTCGCTTAAATTGTTCATGTTAATCCTTTCTCGTCCGCTATAGGCAAACATAGTGACGAACGTCCTTAACCATCACACATGTCATGATTTTCATGTTATGACTAGTTAAATATGTTCCTCATACAGTCATGTTATGCCATACCAAGCTTGGTATTGAAACGGCCCTACCATAATTGAAACAGTCAGGAGAACTAAAATTCGTAGACGGCTAGATAGATAGATAGATAGATAGATAGATAGATAGATAGATAGATAGATAGATAGATAGATAGATAGATAGATAGATAGATAGATAGATAGACACGCTCAAAGTCGCCGTAGTTCGCTAAGAAATGCTTCGCATTTAAAAAACGATGTTTCCAGGTTGGCCTGTTTCCTTTGGGACAGCTCGTGGTCTGCATGACGCACGGGAGGCTCGTGTGGTTTCCTGCAAGATTTGAAGAAATATGTCTCCCGTACATCCGCCACCTCCACAGCTGAAAACATGCGACGGTAACTGATGATATTGGTTCTTTTACACAGCTCAATGACGTCACGATAGTTGCGAAGCCCATGTAGTATCCGCGCTGTCAAAGTTCCAGCACTGTCAGATCCGAAGAACTCGGAACCCTGAGTTGTCTTTCAGAAAAAACGCGATGTTTCCAGGTTGGCCTATTTCCTTCGAGACAGCTCGTGGTCTGCACGAGGCGTAAGAGGCCCGTGTGGTTTTCTGCAACATTTGAACAAACCAGTCTCCCGTCTTTCCAACCGCTACTACCACCGCTGAACAAATGAACCAATGACCACATAAACCTCATCCTACGAACCCGCCCAGAGCAAACCCTGGCCGTCATAAACACCCCATCATCACACGTTACAGACGCCCTCCTGAAGTTCCAAGAGCTGTCACTCGGCCAGCGCACCTACCATGTACCTGCATATCAGACAGCCCGCAACGATTCGTGCAAGAGTATTGTTCCGGGACTGGAACTAGGTACCGCCTCACATAGGATGGTAGAGGAATTGCAAGCGACTGGAATCAAGATACTAGAAGCTCGGATAATGGGTCAGACAAATATTGCACTCTTCACTTTTTAAAGCCTTTGTGTGCCTCGTTTCGTCCACTTCCTTAGAGCAGAGCTACACTGCTACCCCCCGCCCCCCAAACCAGGTCTGCAAAACGTGCCACAAAATGGGACACCGAGCTGACCAATGCCCCTCTCCGAACGTCACTGTTAGTGAGCCGTGCGGCATCGATAATTTAAAACCATCGCACCCATGCTCTCCACGGTGCAAATCCTGTGGAGGGGATTATGGCACAACTGATACGCAGTGCCCATGACCCCAGCGACCACCTTTCAACAGGTCCTGGCTTCAAACAGACATCCACAAGGAACAACCACAATCGATGAAATCTACCGAGAAAGCTCCTCCACCATCGTCGACAACTGATGTGTCTGCAACTCCGCTGACAAATAGTGGGCGGTCCCGTTCGAAGGCACGGTCTACATCCCGCTCTAAGGCACGGACAAAATCGAAGTCCCGATCCCGATGCCACTCCCAGTCAACTTCACCAAGTATCCAGGCGAAGGGTTCTTATATCTCGGCATCACAGGCATGCCTCTGTCACCCTAAAAGAAGGCACTCTTAGGCGAGCCCGCAATTACAAGTGCTAGCACGGAGCTTTAGCTACCACAGTCTTCGGAGACCAGCAAAGCCAAGGCAGCATCTCGGGAGGTAAATGGGGGGGGGGGGGCAGAGTCCCGCACAGCTCCATAGCCCTAAACCTTCACGCAAAAGTAAGTCCCGCCCCATTTTACCCCTAAATACTAATTCCGACCCTTTCCCCGAAATCGACCGGCTATGCCATGACATGGAAACGCATTACGCACAGATGCATGTGCGTAATGTGTCAGGAATAAAGCGTCAGGAACAGAGCATCAGGAATAGAGCGTACGAGCTCTACAATTCAAGCAGCTCTAGAGAGTGCAAAGCAGGAGTGTCTGCAGGAAATAATACCTGTCATACAGGCATCACGGGAGCGCCCGCACTCTCTTCACTGTGTTAGTCTCATGGTTTGAGTCCATGCGGCCTCAGCCCCCCTCACAGGTGCAAGGTGGACGCACCCATTCTTCCACCCGACCACCTCTTCTCGAAATGATGATGGCGTCCCTTAACCAATATCAAATCTTGGTATGGCAATAGAACTGCCGGGGATACCGACAAAAAAGAGGCTCCCTGCAACAGTGCATTGCTATGGCCACTAACCCTCTGAATGTAATTATCCTACAGGGGCCAAACTGCTCATCTACTCTATCTGGTTTCAACTCTTTTGCAGGTAACTGTCCACTCATTGGAGCCTTAGTTTACAAAAAACATCACATGCAACACTCACACTGCAAGCATCGATATTCCTCATCAAATCCTTAAATAATCACCCATGGCAAGAAAAGTTGCAGTTTTTATATACTCAGCGTGTTCAGTTCTCCTCGCTAACGCACACATTCATTCCATCATCTCCTAATAAAATTTGGCCGTCTTAGGCGCACCATTTCCATGTGCGGAGATTTCAATGCTGCGCACGCAGTCTGGGGATACCGCAAATCGGCAGCAAATGTAACTATGCTCTGGGACGATATATGCAACTTGCGATAAACATTGCGTACAGATCCCGGACACCCTACTCGTATAGCGAACAGTGTCTCCCGAGACACATGCCGCAACCTCACCTTTTTCAAAAAACACAGGACCAGTAATAACACATGGTCCTCTCGACGAACATCTTGGCAGTGACCACACTATATTGTGGTCCCTATACTAACACTACGCAATGCACGCTGTCCCGAGCGGAAGGTGCGTACCACGGACTGGGTGTGGTTCAATGAGTGCCAACAAAACCTTCCCGAAGAGTCATAGTGTAACAAAAGGCTAGAGTCTCTTTCTGATAATTTAGATGCGTGTAAGCGCGCAATCCTTACCACAACCGCAAACCAGGACGTGCACCCACACCTTCTGCAAGTGTGGGAAGCATGCAGAGTGCTCACGTGGAGTTGCAAGCGCCAACGCCTGAATCGCAAGCTTCGCTGGCATATCGACCAACTCTCGTAGGAGGCACAAGAATACGCGCAGCACCTCCTCCGCAACAACTGGCGGCGTTTCTACGAGCGTCTTTCAGGCCCTCAGGGCACTGCGAAAACATGGTCGATACTTCGCGCCCTTATAAATCCATCCGCCACCAAAACGCAAACTTTTCACCAACTACATCGCTAATTTGTACAGCGACGATCCATCCGGCCTCCTCAAAGAACTTGAACGACGTTTCATCGCTACCGCTCCCATGCCAAAGTATCCTGACTACCCACATGAGGTGGAATCTAACAAGGAATTCGACGCGGACAAACGGTTGATGAAGTTCGCGCATTTATTCAAGATCTCCGTCAAAATACGGCACGTGGTGCTGATCACATTCAAAATACTGTCCTTCTGAACCTCAGTGACTCAGATCTGAGCCATCTAACGAACCTCCTAAATGACTATTGGCATAAGGGTACACGACTACAGGCATGGCGTCTTGCTGATATTTCTTTAATACCTAAACCAGGCAAACCCCTAGCCATACAAAAACTGCGGCCGATATTCCTTACCTCATGCGTTAGGAAGTCAATAGAACACGTTCTTTTACGGCGTCTGCAGCCTTTCCTCGAGCGACAGTCATTCTTTTCATACTCACATTTTGAATTTTCGGCACATCTCTCTACGCAGGACGTGTTTCTACAACGCAACGAAGAGGTTCTGGGCCCTCCGTCATGGGCCCAGACAAAGGCCATCCTCGCCCTTGATTTAAAAGGAGCATATGATAACGTGGCACACGACTTGATCCTACAGAATCTAGCAGAGTCTAATTGCGGCTGCCGTATGTATAAAACATTCGTTTTTTTTCTGCGTGACAGGACAGCTAGCATCGGGATAGGGCCACACTGTCCGGACACGATTTGCCTTACAGGTCGCGGCTCTCCTCATGAATCAGGGGCCGCATTCACGAAACTCACTTACGAAAACATTTTCGCCCAAGAGAAATTTTGTTGCGTAAGTCGATTCACGAAACAAAAAAAATGTGGTGAGAGGCCATCGTTGTCACATCAGCCGCTGCTATAAAGCGCGCTGTGACTGCCCGGGAACATGTCAGCGATAGTGATGCAGTTGCTATATTTGCTTACGTCACCGAAAAGTGCTCGTAAGTGGATTCACGAAGCGAAATTGTGCGTAAAAACAGCGTGGCTGAGAAAAAATTATAAGAGTGGTCGGGACCACTCTTAGGAACAATGTGGCCACTTAGAACTTCCCGCCGCGGCGGTAAACTTTGGTGCCCTGGCTGTTTTTGAGTTAATTCACGCCCATGAAGGGCTGCCTGATGATTGCTGGTACGTTTTTATTTCTTTCGGCGCTTTGAGTTTCGTGTGTTGTTTCCTTTGTACGCAGTAGATGGTGTTGACAACCACCGTCGTCAAATAAATTTGAAGTCGCAGTAATTGAAGAATTTTATTTGGCGTCAATGGCGTAAAATTATGCATGTAAAGATTTGTGGTTGGATGAAAACTAATGTGATACGTGAATGGTCGGCGCATTCAAACGCGGCATGGCATAGGATCAACCTTATTTGTTTTTTTGTTGTGTTGCGCCCCATCTCATCCAATTAAAAGTGTGCCTTAAGATTCTTGCCATATTGGTGGAAATTACCACCAAAGAGGTTAATGGGAGCACATTCCTTGCACGCTATCGGAAATAAAAGTGAGAGGAACTTTTAAGGAGTGGTTGATAAAGCTTGTGCTCTAGTGTACTTCCATTGGCTCTAACTGTCCAATGGGTGCGATCTCTGAAGTACAGTTGTCGATAAACTTTGAGATGATGTGAAACTTTGTAAACCAAAGCGTATTAGGGGTGTGCGTGATTATGCATGGAACTACAAACAAATCACTCATTTTTCCCTTCACTGTTCATACACCGACATGGACCGTGATAATATGGCAAGCAGTCAGAATAAAATGACCCTAGTAACTTTTTATTACACCGGAAATATGCAAACCCTCACGATTCTGGAACAAACCTTGGCTGAATTCATCCCTACGATAATTACCAGCCATTTAACTTGACGCACGAACATCATTCAAAGGTAGAGCGAGCCACTGACATGTATTTTGTGCTACGCAGTGACCACTTGACCTGAGAATAATAGCGTTGCAAAGGCGAATACCCTGTCGCTCGCTCTGATCGAAGCAGACGACAAACGCGAGCAGACGACGGCTTGTCCGACAGGCACAGCTTGTGATTAGTTGTGAAGCAATACCCTCTACATCAGCTCACTCCGTGACGTTGCCAAAGCACTTCTTTCATCTGGCACGCCTGTCCTGTTCGTCATATTACCCCCCTCGCACATAAGAGCAAATTTCGTCACGCCGTGAAAATAGCGCAAGTACTTTCTAAGAGCTCTCTTACGTGCGGTGCAGTTGTCGAAAACAACATGGCATCGTAAACAGCATATCGGTCGGTGCGATTTTCAGCAAACGCTTCTCGCACGAGTTACTTCAGCGTTCGACCGGATGCGTTGTGATTACGGCAGCTCTTTTGGTGCGTGTAAGCAGTGCGGAAAGCTGCGGCAGGGCAATGGTGTACGGTGAAGCGCAGCGAAGCCTGTGTGTCGGTGTGGTTATCAAGCGGGGATCAGCGTCGATGTATCGACGGCAACTAACACTCGAGAAGCCCGCAATGCGTGTTTGTGTGCCGGTAACAGTTGGTTTGCTTGACTTTCCAGTCTCTCTTTTGGGTGCTGTGCGAGATTTCGAATTGACAGCACTTTGGCACGTTACTTGAGTGACCCCAAGTACGTACGGAAACGTATGAACTACGCGCTGTGTTCGGTTCTTGCTTCGCCACTGGTTAGCCCGTACGCTTCTATTTACTTGAGAGCAATCTAGTTTTCGGGAGTGAAACGATGTTCGTTGTGAACAGTCGTGCTGTGTTGACGTTCCAAGACTTGTGAACAAGCTGTGCTCGTGTGACCGAAAATTGAAAGGCAGCTTTGATAACTGTTTTGCCCTGCGAAGTTGCGGTGGTGGAGCTTGGCGCTTTTGTTTGTTAACTCGTCACTTCTCCTTTTTGTGATAACCATAGTCCTAGCGCTATGATGTGATCAATCAAAGCTGCGAAATGCTACATTCTGTTGTGGATCGTGTTTCATTCTGTTGTGGATGTTTCGATATGGTAAGTTGAAGCATGAAAAATATACTGCTACTGTTATATACATACATACATTATGGAGTAAATACATCAGAAGTTTCTTGTGATTTGATACAAGTGAGCTCTTCTTAGATTATGAGGTTGGGCCTGTCGATTTACCGCGTTTGATAGTTGGAAAGTTAATGTGAATTTATAATTCAGGAGCCAGGTTGCACTTAAGAAATTCATGTTATTTTGGAAAATTAGTTCTATATACGATTACCACTGTGGTAGTACTATACTTGAGTAGGACATATATATTACGGTACGTAAACTTTACATGAGGCTTCAGTTTATTTCAAAGCGATTATAGCAGATTTGGATCACTTTAACGAAGTGATAACGTCGACAAACAAGTATTAAAAGTGAGTGCTTTTATTGATTGTTTTTAAATATCTCGTATTTGGCTCTTCACAGATCGCAGTGATTGGCTTGTTAAGGTCCTGTGATGCATCGGTTGCACACACTTGCACATCAATCCTCATCATGACTTGGAGCACCTGTACAAAAATAGGAAGGACACGTGCTCTCTATCTGCGCAAGTCTATGTCACTGCTGGCACTGTTATCATTCAGCGGATGTGGCCTGGAAGCATGCATGACAGCCTCATCTGGAAGGACTGCGATCTGCTTGGGAGCTTCCAGGGCACAAAACTGCCTAACGGCTAGCTGCAAAGTTAGTTTTTCTTTAATACATACGATTACGTGAACACCACTTACTGTGCACAAATTCAAAACCCAGTCATGGTTGCTTGCAGTGGATACCTGTAATATTCTTACACATAATTCTTATTCAACATCTATAGAACTAAATTGCAAGATAATTGAGAATGTTAAAAACTGAAAGTCTACAGCTTATGAACGAAACTCCAATTATCTGAGACTCAAAAGCTTGTGCTTATAAACGAGCACAAATACTTTGATTTCTTATTGAGCTCTCGAGCTTGTGACTCCCTCTGTGGATCAAGTGCTCTGGAAGGAAATAGCAAGTGGGTGAAAATTGCCTGGCTGTTCACAACTTGCAAGAAAAGATATCTCTCAAACAAGCCTTAGATGACATAGGGCCAGTAACTGCATCTTTTACCTAATGTAGCTTTTTCTCTCTTGGTGCTGTGGCTTGTGTTTCAGCAGAATGTGTTCACCACAATTGCATAGTGATATATATTTTTCTACAAATTTTACCTGACCTAAGTCATCATCATCATCATCATCATCAGCCTGACTACGTCCACTGCAGGACAAAGGCCTCTCCCATGTTCCGCCAGTTAACCCGGTCCTGTGCTTGCTGCTGCCAATTTATACCCGCAAACTTCTTAATCTCATCTGCCCACCTAACCTTCTGTCTCCCTCTAGCCCGCTTCCCTTCTCTGGGAATCCAGTCAGTTACCCTTAGTGACCAGCGGTTATCCTGTCTACGCGCTACATGCCCTGCCCATGTCCATTTCTTCATCTTGATTTCAGCTATGATATCCTTAACCCCCGTTTGTTCCCTAATCCACTCTGCTCTCTTCTTGTCTCTTAAGGTTACACCTACCATTTTTCTTTCCATTGCTCGCTGCGTCGTCCTCAATTTAAGCTGAACCCTCTTTGTAAGTCTCCAGGTTTCTGCTCCGTAGCTAAGTACCGGCAAGATACAGCTGTTATATACCTTCCTCTTGAGGGATAGTGGCAATCTACCTGTCATAATTTGAGAGTGCTTGCCGAATGTGCTCCACCCCATTCTTATTCTTCTAGTTACTTCAATCTCGTGGTTCGGCTCTGCGGTTATTACCTGCCCTAAGTAGACATAGTCTTTTACAACTTCAAGTGCACTATTACCTATCTCGAAGCGCTGCTCCTTGCCGAGGTTGTTGTACATTACTTTCGTTTTCTGCAGATTAATTTTAAGACCCACCTTTCTGCTCTCCTTGTCTAACTGACCTAAGTATGCATTGTTGATCTCTAAAGGTGACGTTCAGTGTGTTTCAAAGCCATGGCTTCTCATTTCTCTCTCTGTGGCTAGCCTACTTCAGCAGCAGAGCGATGCAGATAGCACACATACAAGCCAAGTCATGGAGCGCTTCTTTGGCGCTCTGTGCAGGACGCAGCATATCCATCCGCCAAGATATTGGTATCAACAATAATGCTGAGTGTTGGTGGCACCTGTAGGAGCCCGTTGTGGTTGTTGCGTATGAATATTTCCCCTGATGAAGTGAGATTTTGGAATGTTTTCTTCATATAGAATAATGTCAGCAACAAGCACACTCATAATCCACACATTCTTTGTTTCTTCTAGACTGCCCATTTGCTCCTATATGCGGTATGGTGAGGTGGCTATGTTAGACAGACTTAAAACTATGAACATTGGCTGTTGTGTTGTAATGCAGTATAACTTGTGTTTCTTAGTGAACTTATTTGTAATCTGCTGCTCGCACCTAGTGTAAAGTCGAAATAGAAAAAACGTTTTTTTTTTGGCTTTTTATGCCTGTCAGAAGTTTCATGCCTTCATCTATAACATTGTAGTTTTGCTCTTGTATCATAATAAAACATATTTTCAGTCTTCACTGTTTCTGTGTGTGTTTAGGCTTGTCATTGGCCTCTGAAAATACAATATCTGTATATATGAGCACATATTTAACAACTCTACACTCTTGCATGTAGCATGGTGTTAGCAATGATCTTTATTTTTCTAAGTTCCAGCAGTAACAAGGGGTTCGGTGCTCCACGGTCATGTACAGTGTATCAAGAACAGAGCACAGAACACTAACAAGTATAAAGGAACTGCCAGTGACTGTTCTCCTGCTCAAAGTTTACAACAGCAGAAAGAGCGCATTGTGATGTAAGGAGGAGCTGCTGATTAACTTCTTAGCAGTGCATTATACAGCAGTTCCTTTGCCTGCAATTGAAATTATTTAAATTTTGCATGGAAGATACCAAACTATGACACTAATTTAAAGGATGGTGTAGTGTTATTGGGCAAATATTTTTGAGCTGAAGTTTTTAACATGTGTGTCAAGTGCCTGCGTACCTCTGCGTTTACATGTCAGAAATCACAGCATCCGTGATCACCAATGGTAACTGTGTTTGCATTCTTTGTATTACAAGAAGTAAAGCCATAGATGCAGTAATTTTGTACTTAGTCGATGTAATCCTTCAGTGTACACTCATTTGTATAGTACCAATGATTGCATGAGTGTATAAGCTCTGGGAAGTGAATCTATGTGGATTATTTTATTTGGAAGAAAGAGGATCATCACTACTGCTAGTATATCTTAACAGTAGATTTTAGTGCTTGTGTATTATCCCACTGCCTGTCCGCCGTTCAACAGTCTACTTATCTACTGGGCAAGTGTAAGTTTTTAAATGTATACTTTGCTCGGATAGGTTTGTTCATGATGTAATGCAAGTGACTTTTCATCTATGCGGCTCCACTCAGACTAGAAATAAAAGTATTTATTTTTATTTATATGTAGCTATAGCATTCATTTACTTATGTTTTTCTAGGTGCCTGTACAATTGTTTAGCCCTACAAAGGTACAGGTATACTCTAATATTGAATCTGGCATCTTAAAATAGTTTGTTAGTGGAAGTAACAATGCGTTTTCAACCAATATTACTAACCTCAGATGAACTATAAAAGCTCTGTGGAAATTTATTTACATTTTTTGAACTGTGTGAAGGCAAATGTTGTTATGTTCTTTTATTGTGGTCTCTGTTTCATGCAAATGACACATAATTACTTTGAAGTGGCACAGTGTTAGTTGTTATTTTACTCATATGTGCGGAGCAACATCGCAGTTAAGGCCAGCAGGAAGACATACATGCAGTGCACTGTAGCATCACCTCACATAGTGTACAGTCTTTGCCCACAAGTAAAATAAATATTTTTCAAGCAGACTAATAGACAGCTGTATGGGAACTCTTGATTGATGATTGATATGTGGGGTTTAACGTCCCAAAACCACTGATGATTATGAGAGACGCCGTAGTGAAGGGCTCCGGAAATTTCGACCACCTGGGGTTCTTTAACGTGCACCCAAATCTGAGTACACGGGCCTACAACATTTCCGCCTCCATCGGAAATGCAGCCACCGCAGCCAGGATTCGAACCCGCGACCTGCGGGTCAGCTGCCGAGTACCTTAGCCACTAGACCACCGCGGCGGGGCAGTATGGGAACTGTGTTGATGTGCAAACTTTGAAGTCTTCTTGAGGAGTGTTTTTCATCATTTTAGTCCAAGTGAAGTAGCTACCCGAGGCCACAATTGGTGGGAATGTGGTGGTTTCCTCTCTCCAAAACCACTCCTACCAGTTGCCTCAATGTTAGCATGGGGTGAATTCACGAACTGGAAAAATAATTGTTTTTTTTTTTCTTGACCGAAAGAGTCACTTTCCCCGTTGGACCACCACGACGCGCCAGAATAGAAACCTTTAGCTAAATAAAGTTGATTCTACTTTTGAAAAGTGTTTTTGGGAAACGAAATGGTGCCTATAGCTGTCAGTATAAACAATGTTGGCACCAAGAAGCTTAGTACCTTATAATTGTATTATTCATATATTGTCTAGAATTTGTTTGTGCTGTGCCAACTTTCAGCCCAAGTGTCGTAACATGCTTTGTTAGTGGGTTTTGAATGAGCCAAGCTATGTAAATAAACAGAGTGATATTGCAGACATGTACAAAATATTGATGCACAGCCCCTTTCTTTAGCATGACATTGTCAAGGGCTTTATTCTTGTGATTTTTTATGAAAACTGCTTGTTACTGAGCAGCGTAAACTATGCATCAAGCTTTTGCGAGATGGTTCGCGAAACACCTTGTTCAGATATAACAGTGCTGGTGGATTTATCTCGTAAGTTACTTTCTGTATATTCAAAATGAGTGTATTAGAATTGTTGTTTTATAGCCATTTATTTTATATTTACACCTGAGTGTATGTATGTATGTATGTGTGTGTGTGTGTATGTATGTATGTATGTATGTATGTATGTATGTATGTATGTATGTATGTATGTATGTATGTATGTGTGTATGTATATATGTATCTTTTAAATAAGAATCTGTTTATCATTGGTGAGTAAGTTTGGTAATGATTTGGCTGAATTTGTTTCTAGTTATTTTTCTTCTGAGCCATTATACATTTCAATTTGTTTTGTACTGCATAAATATAAATGTAACCTTACACAAAATATGTCTGTTCAAAGAAGTTGTTTCATTTATCAGCCCTCAGTCATGAGCAAGAAATTGGGTAAAATGGAACGAACCTGCGAAGATTAGTTTCAAGCATAGCTACTCTACATGGCATATCTAGTACACATTGCGTTGGTTGAATATGTCAATTTCAACATGTCAGTTTTAATCAGAATAAGCAAGCTATCACCCATGGTTGTATATGTGTGTGATATTTATGCATACTGTAATACCGGTTCGCAATTACAATTAAGGTCACAAGCCTGGTCAAGCTGAATACACGATTTTCGTTCATGCACCTTTCATCTACACTAGAACTGTTGTTAATAAAAAATAAACTTCGGTTTAAAAATTTCTTCTAGTAAACAAAAGCAGAGTATCTCTTTATCACACAAATTAAATTGCCATTGTTCTGTTTCATTTTCGACAATAGGGGACCCTCTCAGCAGAACTTGATTAACTGCTATAGTTCATTTTAACCATTGACAGCGACATTACACTGAAGCGCGTAGCATGACAGATAGCGGGAGAGAAGACACAAACTAATCGCTCTGTGTCAGCCCTGGCTGTCCGTGCTCTTTGGTCTTGCTGCATGTGATGATGCCCACCAAGTTAGCACGAAAGCGTGTCCCTACAAAGGCAGTCAACTTGGCTGCAAGCAGTTAGCTCGCTGCATGTGTTGATTTTCTTCAAAACACCGTGACGACTGATCGCTGTTCGAATATTTATTTTACAAATACTGCTGGCCAGAGGCCAAAGCCGGAAGGGCAAGATAATACAGTTGTCATACACATTTCAAAACAACATCAACAATAAAGAGAGTAAAAAGTGGAAAGCGTGACATATTTATACAAAAGCAACAAAAGGAAAGAGTGGGGAGAGAAAAGAGAAAATAGTTGGAATAGTTAGAAAAACAACTTCAAATTTCAGCGTAAATAAGATTGAGAGAGTGTAAACTGCTTGCAGGCAAATCGTTCCACTCTTCAATGGTACGAGGAAAGAAGGAAAATTTGAACAAGTTAGTACGAGCAAAATATGGTGTTAAAGAAAGTGCGTGTGAATGCCGAGTCTAGCGTGTTCTTAGTGGTGTGAGGTAGGGGTCAGGGTTCAGAGCGAATTGGCGGTTAGAAAGTTGGTACAAAAATTTGAGACGTAAGAATGTGCGTCTCGACTGCAAAGATGTGATACCATTTGAAAGTATTACACTAGTTACAGAACTACCAGGCTTGTAAAGAGAATAAATGAAACGAACTCTCTCCGCTGAATTTTTTCTAATGCATCAATGTTAGTTTTAGTATTAGGACCCGAGGCAACGCATGCATATTCTAATTTAGGAAGAATCAAGGATTGCTAAGCTAAAAATTTCACTTTCGTAGGAGCATCCTTAAGTTTGTGCCTTAGCATGCATAATTTGCGGAAAGCTGCGGAAGAAACTTGTTTAATGTGGGAATTCCAACTTAAATTATTCGTTAGAGTGACACCAAGATACTTGTATTCCTTAACTTCTTTAAGAGGTTGGTTGGAGAGGGTGTAGTCAGTTAGCACTGGCTTTTTCTTGTTAGTGACACGGAGCAGAACTGATTTATCCAAGTTTAGTTTCATCCCCCATTGATTGCACCATAGACATATATTGTTTAGAGTGGACTGGAGAGCTGCTTGGTCATTAGAACTAGTTATCGAGTTAAACAAAATACAATCATCTGCAAAAAGTCGAACGTTAACAGGTGGGTTTACACAATTTACTACATCGTTACAGTACATCAAAAATAGTAGGGGACCGAGTATACTGTCCTGTGGGACACCTGAAGTAACCGGCAGAAGGATTGAGTTCTGATTAATAATGCACACAGACTGGAAGCGATCAGACAGGTAGTTACAAATCCAGGCTAATAGAAAATTTGGAAGTCCAATAAGCTGTAATTTAACCATAAGTTTATCATGGGGGATGCAGTCGAAAGCTTTGCAGAAATCTAGAAATATGACGTCTACTTGGCCGCTCTTATCAATCACAGATGCAAGAGAATGAATGACTGTACATAACTGAGTTGTCGACAAGCCCTTTCGAAAACCATGCTGATACGGAGATAAAAAGTTATGCTCATCTAGGTGTTTTGATATGAATGTTGTGACAATGTGTTCTAATATTTTGCTACAAGACGATATAATCGAAATTGGCCGATAATGGAAGACAAGAAGAGGGTCTCCCTTTTTGGGAATTGGCTTGACACGAGCCATTTTCAATTCTTTAGGTAACGTTGCAGTACGGATTGAAGCTTCAAAAATTGTAACAAGGTATTCGGACAAGGGCTCGGCATACCGTCGAAAACATTCGTTCGGTATTCCTTCTGGCCCACCGGAGGATTTTACTTTTATTCGAAGAACCATGTTTAAAACTCCTTCATAAGAATTTAAATTTCCTGATGGAGTATCTGCGGAATCATGCACAAAAGCCACAGGCTGAGAAGACTGACAGAAAGCACTATGAAAAAAAGATTTAAAATGATCAGCAATCGCTTTCGCATCCAATACCAGAGAACCGTTCACAGAAATTTGTTCTACGTTCTTTTTGCGATCGCTAATATAGGCCCAAAACTTCTGCGGGTCATCTTTAATAAAATTAGTCAGTGTGGTATTGAAATAAAAGCTTTTCTCGCGTTGAATCGCTTCGTGTAAAGCAGACCGGACTTCACCTAGGCGCTGGGAAGCTGCCCTCTTTTTCCTGAGACGTTTAGCCTTTCGTTTTAGATGCAGTATAGGTCTCGTGACCCACGGAGTGAACTTAGTGCGTTTTTTTAGCTTATTGGGAATGAATTTATCTAAACAAAACGTACAGATAATATCCAAACACGTGAAAAGTAATATACCAGGTATAATATTGGTATTTCAGCGCTGGACACTTTTGCGATAAGAGAGGATGAAGGAGAAAATTATGAACCCTGAATTGTGTAATTTATGAAGGAGCACAGTACAGCGCTTTTGCGTCAAAAGAGGAGTAAAAGAAGCAAGTGCGAAAGCCACCTTCTCAAAAAATTAGTACCCGCCACCACGCATAATGTCAGGTCTAGCAACCTAAAAAAAGTGTTTGGTGACTCTGCGAATCGAACCAAGTACCTCCTAGATTGTAGTTGAGCGCTGCAACCGCTCGTCCACTGCAGCAGTGCTTGCGTTCGCCCTATTGCTGATATATCGTCATTCTTTCGAATGACGCCAAATGCAAAAACGTCTGGTGAAACTTTGTCAAAAATAAAAAAAAAATTAGTTAAAATGCGTTCGCCCAAGGTTACTAGAAGATAGAAACCGCCACGTGTGACTGTATAACCGTGCGCTATTTATTCTTGTACATTACTGTCATGACGTTGTGATAGCCGGCTCTAACGTAGGTTACCGTCTCATAATTTGCCAAATATAAATAAGAAAATAAAAATATATATCGGCCTGTGACAACGCTAATCAACTATTAAGAGTTCACTGTCACTAGTGTCACTTTCACTGGATAAATACTCAGTTTGTTTCCATTATCGTTATATAAAAAAGTTTTGGGTCATTAACTCAACTCTCCTAATTAGCATTGATCCTCACATCTAAAGACAGTCACACTTCATCTCGCTTTCTGAGTGGCTGTTACTCCCATATAACGCGTACTCCTCTTTTTTATTCTCACCGAGGATTTGACGCTGCTTTGCGGAAACTTTCCCTGACGTCTGCTGGGCCAGAAAATTGTCTTTATTATCTATCAATTTCAAGCTTTCGAGAAGCCAGAACGAGAGTCTTTCTCTCTCGCTTTTCGTCCTTTTCGCACGTGTGATAACGTCTCTCGACCTCAAGACTCGTATACACGTTCCTTGCTTTGTTTGCTCACTCAAACAACGCTGGACGAAATATTTGCACCATGTTTTGTGAAAAGCATTAGCCCTGAGACACCTCCCGACTAGTCTCCCTCATTTTACGTAGACACATACCTAAGCGTAAGCGTATGCACGTTCTCGCATTCCGGCTTAATAAAAATGCTGCGGTTCATGGAACGAGCGAAATTCTGCTCACAATTTCATTTGATTACTGCTGTTATCTATTTCCGCACAATTCGTCTGCAGGCACCAAAGTCGCTCATGTGTCTTGTGATAAGAGTATTGTAACAAAGGCCACCTTTGACTATAGGTACAAAACACCCTTACGTTCACCACTATACCGTGCTAGATTGCACCGAATTAGTTAAGCAGCAGCGCAGCTTCATTGAAATGTAAGGTAACTGGTCGCGTTAAATAGGGGAAGACATTTGAGGCACATTTTCAAACATTGCGTGCATGGATTTATGTGTGGTTTCACTTATGTGGTGCACCTGGAGTGTTGTTTACTTGTACTTGGCGCGATAGTGCATGGATTTCTCGGTGGCTTAAGGCCATGGAGCAATTTCTTTTTTTTAGCTACAGTCGTTGATGAAAAGCGAGTGCGTGACTTCGCACAGCACACCAAAACGTCTATTGAAACGTACGCGGCATCCCTTAAGCGCTGTAGCAGACGCTCGCGGAACTGAAACCTAGTTGCAGCAAATCAATGGCTATCATCGTATACTCTCGATGCTAGACGCTTTGCGTGCCACCTTGAGATTATCGGCACACACTTCTTTCGTTCCTTGTCGTTTCATCGGCTATCGTGTGTCCTTCTCGCCCTCTTAAGTGCCGAATAAGTTACATTTATACCCGCGCTATGGTAATCCCTCCAGATAAGAGAATTCTTGGCTAAGAAAATGCGTAGCCAAGAAAAATCTTTGTGAATTCGGCTTCAGTTCTTTCCTAATCATGTTTAATATTGCCCTGGCAAGACTGCCTAAGCAGCTCGATCAGATCCCCGATGTCGCCCATGCAATTTCATTACCATTTACGCACGGCAGTGCAGCGAGACCTGTTCTTCTCAAAAGTCCGAGCTTCTTATTATCCGCGCGCGTAGCATGACGCCGCCACCCCCGGATTGTTGTGCACGTGGATGGCGTTGCCGTCCCTCAAGTCGAGCGTGCTCAAATACTTGGCTTGCACGTTCAAGTGAACGGAAGAGCGGACTAGAGTATTTTTCTTTTGTCCCGACAAACCGAACAGATTATCGCCATAATACGAAGGGTGTAAAACAGGTGCTCAGGACTACGAGAACCTGATCTGCTGCGGCTGATGCAGGCCTGCGTAGTCAGCCACGTCACAAACCATCTCCTTCCCCACACACTTACCCAGTCAGAGCAGGGGGGGGCGGTCGACGTAATGCTGCGAAAGACGACCAAGTTCGCCCACGGCCTGCCACACTACACTGCCACGACACGTCTACTAGCCATAGGGAACCATAACACACTCTCAGAAGTATTGAAAGCTCACTGGATCAGCCAATCACAACACGTTTTGCTCACACTCACTGGGCGACACGTGCTCTCGCGACTAGGATACCCAGTCTCGTACAATCACGTCGAAGATGCCGCAATTGGTGTCCCATCTTGGGTAGATTGTACCCTGAAGGTGCATCCGCTTCCCTGAAACATGAGTCCTGAGCATGAAGCGGGACGCCGGCGCACCCGTGTTGGGTACCTGATGCGCATGCTCAGTGACATCATGAACGCCAACACATTATATACCAATTCTGTACGATGCAGCAACGGGTACACCGCGGTATTGTTGGATGGCAACGCAAAATTACTTACAGCTGCCTCTTAGCAGGGTTCTACTTCTGCGGACGGTGAAGTCCTTTGAGTAGCGCTCGTTGTTCGACACGCTCTTGACATTCTTAGGGAGGTTTACATACTAACCGATTCACAGCATGCATGGCGAGCCTTTTTTATGGGACGTGGTTTCTCAAGGCAGCCTTCCACATCCCACTGAAGGCATCAAACATCGAAACACCCAGCCCTCTACGTATCCACCGGTTCTGGACTCCTGGTCACGCCTTTGTGCCAGGTAATGATCGCGTTAAAGTAGTCGCTCGAGAACTTAACCACCGAGCTTCCCGGCATGATGAGGGTGGGAGTCCAGATCAAGTGGGCTCTCCACTTACATACCGAGACATATTGAAGTGTTACACTGGAGCTAGACGCATCATGCACCCACCTTCACCGTCGTTCTCACGAGACGAAGAGGTGGCACTCCACCAACTCCAAACGCATACGTTCTCCAGCCTCCCCTTTGTGCATAAATTCTACCCTGACTACTTCACAGAGTATTGCCCGAGATGTGGCAGCTCTCCAACAGCATTTCATGTCACGATGGAGTGTACCACAAAATTATTTCCTCCCCTTTCCGCTATACTGCACCCCTTCCACACCAAAGAGATGAGAAACGATGCCCTCTGCGACAGGCCTCCCGAGGTTCGCCAGGTCTTGGTTCAACGGGCAAGTTGGTCGCCGAGATTGTCATACGGAACCCGGACTAGGGTTTCTTCCCACATGCTTTGCTTAATTGTACTTATTAAAATGTTTTCTCTCTCTCTAAGAAGGCCGAAAAAATGGCTATATTAATTAGCAGAGTAGCTAACTGGCGTGGGGGACTATTTGAGGAGAATCTCCGCAGACTGTGTGACTCCCGTCTACCTCTGGCAAAAAAGAGACATACGCCATCTCGACGTGATTGTCCGCCGGTCCATTAAACAGGTTCTCGGGTTACCGGGCGGCACCCGCACGACCAAGTTCAACGAGCTAGCCATTCATAACACATTAAACGAAAATGTAGAAGCTCAAAAAGTGCATGGACCACAGTATGCCAGGACTTGGCAGCGTAGCACGTCTTCTAGCCGGTTGGATCGTTTCTATGTGCCGAGCGCGCCAGCTTCTTACGTAGCGCACTCTGGTGTAGTAACATTACTATCATCTCGTGTTTATATATCAGACCACCGACCAGTGACGCTCGAGGCCCACTTTCCCTTTTCACCATCAGTTAAACCTTGGCGTCTTGACATCCGCATTCTGCACGACACGCGCTCACGCTGCAGTTTATCTAGAATCTTGCGCGCCTCTCTTTTGGGATGCGGTCCGGAGGTGTGGAACGCGCTCAAGACACAGTGGCATTTACACTGCTCAGTAGCAGGGCGGGCCCTTAGACGCCGTATGTCTGAAGAACTAGCGTACACTGCCACAAAGCTGCGTATTGCTCTTCGGGTTGATCGGCTAACTCCCTTAATGCGCGCAAGGAAGCGAGAGTTAAGGGGTCGTTTTCAAAGCTTTATTGCAGCTTCGTCATTGACGGCGGCTGCTTGGCGTTGCAGACGTAATCCATGTGCTTACCCTGAGGTTCTACGCTTTGCGAAAAGCTCGCTTCTCAACCGGTCGAGTCGACTAGCAACTCCGGCTGCCAGATCCTCACGCACTGCGTTGCCGCCGACACGTGATAAATCAGTTTTCCTAGATCACTTTGCCCACATGGCTCGTACGGCAATGTCATCACATCGCGGTACCACCGAGACAGCCACAATGTTAAGTAGGCTCCCTCAAATTTCATCTGAAGTAGCTGAACAACTTTGCACAAGTCCGTCAGCGAACGAAGTGAAAGAGGCACTTTCTTCCATGCAGCGTGGCTCAGCCCGCGGGCCGGACGGTGTGCCTGTTGAGTTTTATTTAACGTTTTGAGATGACATTGGTGCTCTTTTCACCTCTGGTATTTGCCGCTGTTTTGAGAACCTTGATATCCCTGATAGCTTTCGCCATAGTCGAATTGTTCAATAGCTAAACATGACCCATCGTCGGTTCGCCCAAAGGAGTGGAGACCAAATAACGCTTCTCAATGTTGATTACAAAACTTTCGTGGCAGTTATCACTCGGCGTTTGAGAAGCCTGATGCCCTCCTTAATGTGTCATCATTAGGCGTGCTCTATTCCTGGAAGAGAAATACGCAGTCTCTCCTTTGTTACGCATGATATAGTTGCGTACACGTTAACAAAATGAGCTCGGGGACTCTTGGTTTCACTTGACCAGGAAAAGGCATTCGATCGCCTCGAACATAGCTTTATAATTAGCTTAAAGGCAGCATTTGGCTTCTCGCAAAACTTCGTTGAGCTTCTCAGAAACGCATACCGAAAGATACGCAGCACGTTGTTTCTTGATGGTTTAGAGAGTGTGCCATTTCCTGTTACCCGTGGTGCTCACCAGGCGTGTCCTTTATCCCTGGCACTTTTTGTACTCAGTTTCGAACCATTCCTTCAATCGCTAATCGCTGAATCTTACATTATATGCCTTCTTCTTCCAGGTCGTAGTACCATGACGGTGACACCATTTGCTGATGACATCAGGTTGTATTTGAAGAATGAGGACAGTTTATCCCGTAGCCAACGACGTTTTGCTACGTATGGCATGGTTTCAGGTGCTGCGTTAAAATTTTTAAAATGTCGATATTTATTCATTAGTTCCCCAGACGCCTGCCTAAGTCCCTTTTTTGGTCTTCAAAAAAGTGACTCTATTCGCATTCTGGGGCTTGAATATATTTGCTACGGCACATCAGCCTCCTTGTGAAATTCAGTAGTCAAAGATGTGAAAAGACACGTCCGAGATGTACAAGAGTATGATTTATCGATGCTAGAAAGAAGATATTTAGCACAGACGGTGTTTTGCGGCCGTGCATGGTACATATCTCATGTCTTACAGCCCCCATTACGAATCACTAGGTCGTTCCAATCCCTCATTGGCTCTTTTTTCTGGTCAAGTGGAAGAGAGCTGGTTTGCAGAGCAGCTCTTCGGCAACCGAGAAACTGCGGTGGATTAGCATTCCCATCCTGCTTTTTTCGCTGCCGGCTGCTTGGCCTATGATAATCTCTTCAGTTGTTACATAGTGATCAGTTCCCTGCGCGTGATCTTGCCTGCTATTTCTTAGGCACCAAGTTACGCTATTTACTACCAGATGCACGGCTTAATTCTACCCTGCAAACACTTAACGTGCCTGCATTTTACTCAACGGCAGTAGCATTTTATCGACATGCGCAGCAGGTTTGTCCCGATGTGGACATTCTCGAAAGCCGCATTGTAGTTACAACGGTGGCTCTTTTGCTTCCTCTGGTTCCTCCAGCCTGTATAGCACGACCGAGACATTTCTCGTGGAGCGCGATAATGGCGTCGTTTTTGCCTCGTCACCTCCGTGATATTATGCGGCGTCTTGGAGGGAGAGTACTCCCAATACGGGACAGACTGGAGAAGTGGGGCATGGTCTCATCTTTCGCTTGTCCTAACTGCCCGTTACAGGAGTCTAACCAGCATATGCTGCAGCAATGTGTCATTGCAAAGGTGTTTTGGAAGTCAGTAAACACTAGTTTTCGTGGCTTTGGTGTTAATCATTTTGTAACATCTGGTCGCTGCTCGCGTAGTTGCTTTGCACGCCTTCTAATAGCTGTGGGAGCTTTTTGTTTGTGGCGTAATGGATGCGAAGCTGTTGCGGCAAGTCATCGTCGTCGTGCTCTCTTTCTGATTCTGGAACACCTCTACTCTGAACTCTTATCGTTTCTGTCAGAGAATTGTTCTTCCTTTGGGAGGAAGAATTTCTGCGACAATGGTCGTGCCGCTTTCTGTCCGTAGTTGACAGACGCGTTCGATTAGTCTTCCACCTGGCCTGGTTCCTATAGCCAGGTCACCTGTCAATGTCTGATTAGTGCATGTAATCATTATGTGTTTATTACTTCTATGTGTTTGTGTATGTCCCATAGGGGTGTGAGCTCTTCTATATATGCACTTCATTCTAACGCTGTGTGTTATGTAACTGTTATGAATATTCGTACCTGTTGTACTTATTCTCTAACTTCTTCACCAAGTCTTGTAAATTCTGTACATATATCATCGTGCACATTGTCCATATTGTGATTAGTGTATGTATGTAGTGTATGTATTTATTAGTACCATGAACTATGAACATCCTATGGACTTGGACAGTTTTTTTTAAATGTGTATAGTATGTTGTACTTTGTCTTTTGTTTGTGATTGTGCCTGTCGTACAGACGCTCGTTCCTTAGGTTTGTTGCGTCCCATGATAGAATAAACTTTTTCTAAACAGAAGCTCAAAAAGTATCTCGAATTGTAAGGCTGTCTTCCACTGCAGCAAGGCGAGGTTTACTACGCCCCCTCGGGCTCAAATATACCGTATCCCAAGAATGTCCTTGGCTACTGCCCGAAGACCTGCGCGCAAAATTTACGCGATCCACGATACGCCGCAACATGTATTCCACACATAACATGGGGAGACGTAAGGCACGGGCGCGAGCCCTACTCAGTACCCCAGCTGCTATGAAGGATAACGTGGCCTTTGTAAACGCAGCGCAGTACGGCTCTACTAACCACTTTGTCTCAGTAGTCACAACACTCAAAGGCAAACGCTTGTCGTATATGACTTTAATAAATTATTACGGTTATCGCGCCGAGCAGGTTGCTGTTGTACTAGCTCTCACTGCCACCGATCGCACTGTAATTTATACAGATTCGCACGCAGCTACATGGACCTTCATGACGGGCTTTGTTTGTCAAGAAGCCGCGCGCGTTCTCTCTTCTGCCAATCGGTCAGACAAAAAGCACATAATCTGGTTCCCGGCACACGGTTGACGACACGCACACGGAATCATCTCTGATGCCAACGAGTTGGCTCACTCTCAGTCGTGACGTCTCACATTCCCCGACGGGGAGAACCACTCGAAGGCTGAGGACGTTACTTGTTGCTTCAGACACCCGTTCATTCCTTTTCTGAAAATTTGAAAACACTATCAGTTGGAGAGATGAAGATACCCACTACCAAACCCACACTTAACAAAACCTATGTCCATCACTCTACGACTCTTACAGACGGAAGTGTATGCATTGCCTCTAAATTGCTCTAAATAGATGAATGGCATAGATATGGGGTGCCCGCGTTGTGGTCACCCCAAATATTCTCTTCAACACATGGTGTGGCAATGCTCTGCGTTGCGCTAGAGCAGCGAGTCTCCATCTACGGAGGCGGACAGGTACTGTTTCCGCACAAACCATGACAAAGGAGAACAGCTTGAGGGCATCAAGAGGGGCCGCGACATGGCCGTGGAGTTTACCCTCCCCGTCCCGTCGTAGGAGTGGCGTACCGGTGTCCCCCCATAAGGGGGGTTGAGCGACGCCTCTGGATACTAATCAAGTTCTTTGTCTGCCTGCCTGCCTCTTCGGCAGCAAGTGACGGATAATTGCCCTTGCGTACCATGTTTCGCAGGGCCACGAATTAACTGTCGACTCTTTCGCAGGGCTGTTGCGTCTGCTTGCGGAAACGAGAGCTTTCGTGCACTTAGTTCACTGGGAAAACTAATTAGCTTGTGAGCTGCCGTGTAACTTCCACGTAGAACTTGTACGCGTCTTTGTCACTTATGAGCGAACTGAGGATGACGCGTGCATAAAAACAAATGCACTTGAGCAGCGTCTTAACCCGCGTCTTATTCAGCCTTTCGTGCATGCTGACAGTGAAGCCGCAGTCTCGAATAGCTGTTGTCAGGGAAGCCATTCGCCTGCATCAACGAAGAAAACAGGAGGTGGGCTTCAGAGACTGAAAAGGGCGAAAGTGAGGCCACAAAAAATAAGTGGCAGCATATCCACGGAGTGAATGATGAAGTGTGGGGCGAAGCATTCGTCCGTCCATTCGTTGCTTCCATCGGTCCATGCGTCCACCTGTGTGACCGCCCATGCATCCATCCGCCCGTCCGTGCGTGCGTCTGTTCGTGCGTCCGTCCCTGCGTTCGTCCATGCATCCGCGCCTGCATCCGTTCATGCGTCCATCCATGCATCTGTCTGTGTGTCCGTTCGCCATCTGTTCAACACTCCAAGCACCGCCATCTCGCATTTTTTCATCATATATTCTCCATATAGAAGCACCGCCATCCAGCGGACATTCCTAAGACTAAACTAGAGGTGGCACACACACACTTTTTCCGGCTTGCACTTCGTGTCTTTTTCCCACCTTTACCAGCTCGAGTTCATGGCATATACTAGTTCATTGTATTCATGGCACTGCGGCTCAACGCTCGCTTAACCTTTCTAAAACTAAGGAGGTTACACCCAGCGAGTATAACGTAGCAAACCTTTGTTGTCAGATAGTGCTCAATGTACATGCCAATGGCTGCTAATGGTGATCGCAGCATGTGCGTTAACTAAAAGCCACATGCTCCTGTCTTTCATTCCCCCTTAGTGGCCATTGGCATGTATATTGAGCACTATCTTTTATTGTTCAACACGCACAGAAGAAATTTCTCACCGGCACCACCTTGGATGTCAAAATGTTATACTTGTTACACATTAAAACAGCTACGAGGGACGAGCGGGTACCGCTATAAAAAGCTTCGCCCCTAAAACGGTGACCGTGTAGGTGATACCAGGAGGAGCGGTTTTCTTACCGGCGGGAATGGGAATGTTGTTGAAACTTGGGAACCAGGGACCCTGCTTCTGGCACCATGTAGTGCCCACGTTCCAGCCGAGGTGGTCAGGTACGCAGGCTTAAGCCCAAGTACCACAGTGATGAGACGCACATTCCACGTCCCCAAGAGCAGTAGCCCCATTTATTCGTATAAGTATTATGTACACATTCTGAGTTAGGGTGCCCCAGAGCCAACACAGCTATAATGATTAATACCACGTGTTATTTACACCTACCTGTATTGTCCCTCTCTTTGAACAGGAGGCGCGATGCAGCGAGAGTACTCGTCTCAAGTGAACTCGGAAGAAACTCTGCTGCAGACGTTCGTAATGGCTCAAATTTGTTTAAGAACCAAGTAAGGTTCCTGCAAACCTCAACTCAACTTCACAACTGAAGATACTCATCCTAATAGGCAGTTTGTGTACGCGCAAAACGACGGTCGTAATTCTTCCATGTGTTGCCTTCCAAAACTTGCGTTCAACTATTGTGGTGATATCTTCGCAATCACTATACCCTACCCATTGAGTTATCTACTCTCTTCTTCACAAAAATCTTGTTATTGCTTCCAAATTATCTCATCGCTACTGTATGACTGTGGTCATTCAGTTGGTGCAATTACAACCTGTGCACGCCATTCTCTCAAACTCGTTATGATATCACTGTCTTCATCAGTATATAGCAATAATGCCGTCAATATAATTTGCCCTCGAGCAGGTGTCAACATTACCCCGTAATTGTTAGGCTCCCTTCATGGTCGATGGGCGCTTCACTGCCACTGTGCCCGATAGCACGACTAACTCGCAGGCATTGCGTGTTACTATAGCTGTGCAACACTGGTGATACAATCAGTAGACGCAAAAGACGTGTACTTTTCATTAAAGATAAGCGCAGTTCTGAATAACACCTGGCGTTGCACAACAGGAAGCAGTGACTGCTGTACTGTAATGGACTTTACGGCTCACCATAGTATTCTTTTACGAATATTCTTACCGAAACTTCGACGCCATAATATTCTATCTGGTGTCTTGTTTATACTGTTCAATAACACTGGAAGACCTGGAAGACCAGAGTCAGGTTAACCAGAGGAATTGTCTCCCGGGTAAAGAGGGAAGCCGAAGCCAGAAGATAGCTGTTCTTCAGAGCCCGCTTGCTGCCGGGTGATATCGGGCATTGCTGGGAAGAGTGTTTAGCTGTAAGCGTTTACTTCTATCTCCAACTCACTCACGTAAGTGAATGCTGGAACAGTATGCAGTACACGTATTGCACAGCGCCGCAGTTCTGGGCGAGGAATAGTTGTTCAGACCAATGTCAATTTATTCCTCGAAGGATGGTTTCTTGCATTCAAAAGAAGTAATATTCGGTGTCGATGTTTTAATGGGAATGAAGTACTCAATCGTGCACACAGCAATGACCTGCGGAAAAAACAAAGAAAAAGAAAAAACAAAAAGTCGTTTACTCTATATGGAAAAGTTTGCAAATTTATACAACAGAAAGAAGTATGTGTGCACCCAATCGCAAAAAAATACAAAAACGCGAAGCTATGAGCAGTAAGCAGTATGGTGAGTATCTATTAGTGGTTCGTGTGGACAGTCGAGGTGGTGTACATGCAAAATTAAGGGCTTTGTAGTCTGTTTACACCCACTCTTAGCTGGTTGAAAATAAGTATAAAAACGGCAAGGACTTTTGATATCTCTCAGCTATAGATTGAATGAAATATAACAATTTGTACTTTTTTGTCGGCTCATGGCTTATCCGTTCTTTTTTTATAGTAAGGATTGAATCAAACTTGTGTGGAGCGCCCAGCCGGCTTCTTAATCTGCTGTTTTCCACAAAAATATGCAAATTGAATGCCGTCCTGCTACCAAGCCTAGGAATACTGCATGCCAGCTTTTGTGTTGTATTTTAAGAACCCAAGGTTGCAGCTAACGTGCGGGCAACAACAGCGTCTATCGGCCTGCCTTCCACCAACCCAGGGAAGTGTGATTTTGTCTGTACATGGAAGCGAAAATGCACCATGTGTGAAACTTGGGACGTGGGTAAGTCGAAAAAAAAGCACCGCCCTTTACAGAAAAATTAAAGTAGGGAAATCAGGTGGCGGGGGGGGGGGGCAGCTCTATGGGCAAAATTCATGAGAGCCAAAAACAAATGGGCTGACAGCGAGAAGCGTATGCTAATGAAACCACCTTGAATTTTGATGTCACAGATAAACATACACTCACCTGTCTCGATAGCCCCTACCATTCATTTCACAATACTGGGGTCGATGGCGAACGGGTTAGCCACCTTATAAGTCCCACTACAGGAATATGTTAGCGACGTTTATTGCACAAACTCGGGTGATGCCCAAGAGTACAGGTTCTGTCTCAACTGCCAGTGAAGATAAACAGCTAGGACCCCTCTTTCCACGACAGCTTTCTTCCTGTTTGTCAAGACTGAACCCACGTCCCTCGCACATGCCTAATGGTGTTTCGTGAAAGCGACAAGGGCTTATTTCGCTGTGCGATCGTCTGTGGCTTCTCCTAGTTACGAGTTTGTTGAGCGAGGCATGCGTCTCGTGTTGAAGCAAGTTTCTTGAAACTGAGATGAGAAGATTTTACTTTCGCAGAACTTGGCAAAGGTAAATCCGTAAAAGTCAGATATGAGTAATTCATATGTTCCGGTGGGTACTCCTATCTGTCTGATTCCCCTCACCACCAAGAATATCCCAATTAGGATGCCAAGAATATCCCAAGTAGGATGCCAAGAATACCCCACCGAATGTTATATATGTTTCAAAGAGCTCCATATTTTCTGATGGCAGGCATGCGGCATTCAGGGGTGTGTAGCGAGTCGCCAGTAAAAATTGATGTCATATTGTGTGCGGTTCATCGAAACAGAACGAATGAAAAGGTTACTCCAATTATCTTAGGGAGGCATTGTCATGCTAATAAATAAGAAGGAAAGCATACATTTATCTGTGCGTCGTCTTCCTTCCCGTACCAGCATTTACTTCAATTTTAACAATTGTACAACCTAAAATTTATTGATAATGAGTTTGTTCATAATGTAGCTGTCTGTGCAGAACTTCTTTGATAGTAAGTCAGGTGTCATAAGTCCCGTTATTTAGGGAGGCGATCGCCGGGCTAATTCCGAGGGCCGAAATATTGGCCCCCCGAACTTCACCACGAAAGCGTGGACAATTTAGATGTGGTCCTATTTGGCGCGCCAGCGGACGCCGGCTGTGGCCCAAAGAACAAATCAGAGCCGAGAGTTGATAAACAAAACAAAATTATATCCTAAATTAGGGCAGATCAAATCGATACAAAAATATGCACACTCGACAATAGTTGAATACGATATGTCACCAACCAAACAACGTACTACACAGTACAATCAGCCACACTCGAAGCAACGGACACAAACAACAACACACACTACAATGCAGTCACATGCATCGAACAACCAAGACACCTAAAGACTAAAGAGTTCTAAAACTCATTCAGTCCAAAGCCCTTGGAACAAAAGTCTGAATGATACTCTTTCGAGAATCACTCACTCAAAGTCCAGCGCTGTTGTCGTTCCGCTGCACCAGAAGTTCCTCTTCCAGGAAACCTCGCGTCTTCAATTGGCCGCTCTCCAAGCACCAAACTTCTTCGCCTGCAACACGTCGGCTTCCCACGCGCAGCTGTTGTCACGCGTCTTCGCTCGCTGGTGGTAGACACACACTCTTGCCTGTAGCGCGAGTCTTCACCCCTCAGATGGAAATCCTCTTCTTCTCCTCCTTTGTCACTGAGGACAAAAGGCTTCGCCGACAAGGCGGAACACCATACGCACTCTGGCGCGAATTACCTTCTTCTCCTGCTTTGTCACTGAGGACAAAACCTTGGCCGACGACACGGCGAAACACCCTACGCACTCTGGCGCATACTTTCTTCTTCTCCTGATCTCCCATCTCTGCTGCTCAGTTAAATACCTTCCGCGCTAGACTCCAGAAAATTCTCATCATTTAGTCGGCGCGATACGCAGCGGAGGCTGGGGAAAGCGCGAGACGGTTCAAGGGCCGTTCACGACAGATGACGCAACTCTGCATCACCACGCCCCTTTCCATTGAGAACCTTCCAGGGCTTGCTCGGCCACCGATGTGAGGAGGTTTGTCGGCGAACCTACGCTTCTGAGGGGAGAGAGTCGCGCACCCGGGGAGTCTTAGGATGCTTGTCTTCTTCTTTATCGTTGACCTCGAGACGTCTCTCCGGCGCTTCGTCGCGAGAATTTGGCGGCGCGCCCTTTTTTGAGCGCTCGATTTGTGACATCGGGCGACAATGCGTTTTCTCGTTGATCCATATAGAAATGCATTGCGCATGCTTTGGAAAATCAAGAAAACTTTGTCCATTTCAATGCGTGCTCGAAGAAAGCCGGTGGCCTTCAGTAAGGTGATTGATAAGAACGTGTAAGTGCCAGAGGCCACAGTTGTGTCGATGCAACTGTTGGTATGCTCCACTGTTCCATGGTGTTATTGGGTGAGGGAGAGTGTGTGGTGGAGTTTTCGCAGCTACCACTTTTCCAGGTTACGTGCGGACGTGAGTTTGAAGCATTAAACGACTCTCACCATCATAGTAAATTGTTTGCACCTGGTTGTTTCATTCTAAAGTAAAAAAAAATATTGTTCCAGCGGATGCCAGACGTTGTGAGCATCTAATTCATGCTTAGCCATTAGCGAATGGTAGCCAAAGTCTATTACAGCGAAAGCTGTTATGAGATCGTGAAAGTCAAGTGTGCCGTAGTTGTCCACCGTAGCTGGTGTTGGTAACCATCATCGCACAAAATGAGAGAAAGAATTAAAAAAATGCACTAAGGACATTACAAAACTTCAGCCCGCGTCACCAGACCAGGATTGTGCCACTGAGCGACGACGCTGCTTGGAACTTTGTTGACATCTTACTCTAGGTAGGTTTCATCTCGGTGAAGGAATCACAATATTGTGCATAATAAAGTGCTTTAGAAGAGCAAAGGAGCATAAATACGTCACACAATGAGCATCGCGTAACGAGTCAGTCGTCGAATGGTACATCCCATTACAATTCATTCGTCATCGTCAGCAACAGCATAAAAAATTGCACAAAAGTCCTTGAAAGTGTTCAGTTGGTACCATGCTTCTTCGAAGAATCACGAAAGATGGCATTGTGAATGCCTCAGTACTACACTTTATTTATGCAGAGTGGGTACCCAGAAAGCCTGCTCGCAGCAGTTACCCAAACGTTGCCTAGAAGAACACTCTAGAAAACCTACGCTTCTATCTTTCGCTTTGACTGTGTAGGGGATACCAAGCAGGCCAAATGGTCGTTTACAATTTTGCCTCGAGTCAAATATTGCAAGGTGCATGAAAGTCTTCGGATAAATAGAGTAGCTATGGGCAAATCGAAACCTTGCTAGGCACATCGACTGCAGTGGTATTGACGGGGCAGCTCATAGTGCAACGCGTTGTAGGTACTCACTTAAAGACACAGAAGCTAGTTTCATCGCAGCAAATTTTAAATCTATGGTGCGACGATGCATACAACACATAGTTACGTCCTCAGTAGGCGTTTGGAGGTTAATTGGTACACAGTTTGTATGACGAGCCGTACAGGACCAAATTGCAAGAGGAATCTTTCTTTTCGTTCGTGTCCCTTCACTTCTTACTCCTTTTTCTAGTGCGGCACATACGCCGCGTTGCATTGCTTCCCTCGCAGACAAAGCGCACCGCAAATTTCATGCAACGTCTCGCTGACTGAAAGGTTTCAGGTGAGCCACATGCGTGACCTCTGTCTTGCGAGAGCGTCTCCCACTAGCTGTGAGGCGTGCGATGCGGTAGTCGATGGCGCTCAGGCGTCTAAAAATCGCGAACGGTCCGTGCAGTGGGCAAGCAGTTTCTGGCCCAAGCCACTCTTGCGCAAACATTTCCACAACAGCACGAGGTTTCCCGGATTATACGTGACTTGGTGGTGCTTGCTGTCATAACGGATTTTCGATCCGTCTTTTGAGGCTATTGTGCGTAAACAGGCAAGACCGTGAGCTTTTTTGGTGAGGCAAGGAGTTTCTGCTAGCAGTGTAGCGTTATAGTCAGAAAAGGAAAATATGGTAACCAGAGTATGACGTGGGGGTCGAGCATAGAGGAGAAACAATGGGCTGTAGCCGGTGGTCTCATGTTGCGCAGTGTCAAAGGCATACGGGACGAATGGTAAGATGTCGTTAAAGTTCTTGTGATTCGAAGCAACGTACATCGAAAGCATGGTCACCAGCGTTCGAATGGCTCTCTCGGTGAGGCCATTGAACTTCCGGTGATTAGACGTCGAATGTCTAAGTTCCGAGCCACACATACGGAGAAGTTGCTCGACGACGTCAGCCGTAATGTAGTCTCCACGGTCACTTAATGATGACGCCTGGAGGCACATGACGCAGTACGATGGAATAGAGAAGGAAGGACGACACTTGGCCAGCAGTCGCAGATGGAAGTGCGGCCGTTTCGCAGTGCCAAGTAAAATTATCTGCGCAAACCACAATCCATCTGTTGTCTTTCAATTAGGGCAGAAAATAGTTAATCAAATCAATGCCAGTTTGTTCAAACAGAGAAGTTGGAGGCGTCACAGGCTGTAGACGTCCAACTGGAGCTGCTGAGAGAAGCTTATGCGTCTAGCATTAGGCACAACTGGCCACGTACAGCTCAAGCTTCTGGCGCATGCGTGGCGAGTAAAAGCGTTCCTGTGTACGATGAAGAGCACGCGTCGCTCCCAAGTGATCTGAAGTAGCGTCGTTATGCATGGCGCACAACACACATGAGCGTAGTGTCTCTGTAGCCGCCACCACAAATGGTGCACCGGTGCTAGCGATGGTTTTCTTGTACAATAAGCCATTACCAACAAAAAACGGGCCTTCCGGAGAGGATGTTCTTGCATGGAAGAATAACGAATTCAAGCCCGCGTCCTTACACTGCTCAGGTTTGACGGTGTCTTTCTCTGGGAACGTTGGTGCCACGGACGAATTGAGATGATCAAAATTGTCAGCGTCGCTAACTGTCCTATAGAGCGGCATCCTCGAAAAGCAGTCTGCGTCAGCATCTTTCTTGCCGCTTTTGTACAATATTGTGAAGTAGTCTTCTTGCAATTGAAGAGCCTACTGTGCAAGAGGGGCCTGACGGATCGCGAATGTTGCAAGCCAGCACAGTTAATTTTGATCAATAACTACTTGAACACGACAACCAATCATGTATGAGCGCAATTGCTGCACAGCGAAGACGAATGTGAGATATTCTTGCCAGGTCACAGTGTTATTTTATTCCAGCTTGCTTAACGGGCGACTGGCATATGTGATCACGTGTTCGCTTTGATTATATTGTTATACTAGGACTGCACATATGCCGATGCCACTTGCGTCAGTGTGAACATCAGTCGCTGCAAAAGAATCGAAGTGCCGAAGTATAGGCTGTGACGTGCGCAAGAACTTCAGTCGCTTGAAGAAATATTCGCAATCAGCAGTTCATTCAAAACTAGCACTTTGACAAAGAGAGCAGCTAAGGGGAAAGGTAACTTCAGCAAATGCGGTAATACACTGGCGGAAATAAGAGCAGAGGAGCTCTTTAGTGGAGCGAGGTGGTTTGAAAGCTCGAACAGCCTCTGTCTTATATGGGTCGGGCCGGAGGCCATCCTTGTTGACGAGGTGTTCAAACACCAATGCTTGTGACGCGCCGAAACGACGCTGCTTCGCATTAGGAACCAGGCCAGCATTTCAAATACGCTCCAGGACAATCTCTACCCGTTCGTTATGGTCGCTAAATGTACCCCCTAAGATCACAACGTCGTCAAGATAACACATACAGATGCTGCTCTTTAGGCCGTGCAAATTGGTGTCCATGAACTTCTCAACTGTAGCGGGCGCAATGAATTGACCAAAGAGCATGACATTGAATGTTCTTTACTCGTCCGAGGTAACAAACGCCGTCGTTTATTTGCCCTTAGGATGCACTAGTGTTTGCCAGTAGCCTGAACGTAAGTCTGTTGACGAAAAGTATATAGGATGCTGAATGGAGGCAGTCTAGAGCATCATCGATTTAAGGGAGAGGGTAGACATCTCTATTTGTGACGGAGTACAGACGGCTATAGTACACACAAAATCTCCAGGTACCATCTTTCTTTTTGACTAGAATCCCTGGAGCTGCCCAATGACTAGATGATTATTGAATGACACAATTCTGCAACATATCACCCACTTGTTCGTCTACAATTTTGCGCTCAGAGGTCGACACTCGGTACGAATTTTTATGAGTGGGCTGTGCTGTGCCTTTATTTATTCTGTGGCGAGTATGAGATGCGGGAATGGAGGATAATAATAACTGTGGGAAAAATCGAAAACCGCCAAGCAGTTTAACAGGACGTCTTAAAGTATGGGTTCTTGTCGGTAGAATGTGGTTTGTTGATGATAGCTAAATTTTTGAATAGGATGAACAAGTATCGGCTGCGCCCCACCTGCATATTCACGGAGGGCTGTCGTGGTCATCAGTGAATATGTTTTGAACACAGCAAGCTTCAGCCTGTTTGAAGAACCACCGACTCAGCTGAACAGTTTACCGCCTATTGTCCTGTGCGTCCTTGAATGAATAAAACTACGCAATGCGGCACCAATGTGTTGTTCTTAATACAACCGAAATAAAAAGGCTTAACTGATGTGTCGAGCACAATATCAATGCCTTCGATGCGTCAAGAATATACGGGAACACACATCATCGAGAATGCCGGGACAACGGTATCTTCACTAATCCGGAGCACGCCCTGCTCTCTTGCCAAATTTTCCAACAGCCCTCGAGGGTCGCAATCACATATGAAAACTTATACATTTGCGTAATCAACTGTTACACCACACATTTGAAGGAAATAAATTCCCCGTACTATGCCAAGTGTGCTCCTTTCAAGAATTGTGAATTCAGCAGCAAACACTTGATTACCCACGGACGCTTCTGCTGTACGAATTCCAATGGGACGCACGACGTTATCACCAACGTCCCAGAATTTGGTCGCCTTCTCCCACAGAAACATCACCTTGCGTCCCAAACGGTCTTTAAAGGCAGCCCTCATTATGGAAACAGTTGCACTAGTGTTCTCCAAGGCCATCGTACACACACCATCAACAAAAACTTGCAATTTGTTCTTAAACATAAACACACGGGGAGGTATTCCTTTTGCAGCAAGTCACTGGAGACCTAACTCCCATCGGCCACGCTGTCTAGTTTTTCTGGTGTGGTGTCGGTGAGCGGTGACGTGACGACGGAGACCGATGCGAGCGAGGCGCTGGAAGTGGCGTCACACTTGGATCACAGGCAGGAGAGTGGTGTCGCCAGTTTCTGTGCCGGAAGCTGCTACCGGTTCGTGAATTGGTTGGCCAGTGTCCTTAAAAAGATGAAACATCAGGTTGATCAGTCAAGGGTTCATTGCGTTAGATGAGCGAACGATCGCAATACGTTGATATTTGACCAGTTATAGTGCAGCTGTAGCGCGCAGGTGCAGTACGAGGTCGTTGCCGTTTTTCGAAGTGTCTAGGTACGCTGTCACGTTTACGAGCGGTCGCGTAAGTGCGACACTTGAAGAAATAAGTTGTCGGCCGGCGGTATGAGCGTTCGGAATGAAAAATCCTGAGGGTATTGCGATCTCTCGTAAAAAAGCTGAACTTGGCAGCTGAAAACACCAGGATTCCGCAACCTGCGCGTGTTCATGGATTAGTGGTCGCCGACCGAAAGCTGTGGGGCAGCAGCGTCCTACAGGAAGTAGGATGAAGATGTGGCGGCTGCCATTTCACGTGTCATTTATTCGTGTCCGAGCAACTCCTCCGAACAATTTGACGGATGGTTGCTGAAAGGTCAACAGTTGATGTCACTTTAAAGCTGGCCACTGAGGTAACATTTGCCAGGCGACCAAACTTCGGTGCTATTTTGCACTGCTTCAAGGTTTGAAAAGTACAACACTGCCGCAGAACGTCAGACACACAGGTCTGGCTTTCCCTGCTGTTAAGGAAGTTGTACACGTCTGCGATTTCCTTTAGCAAATACGCAACCTTGTCTTCTTCAGACGTGCTGAAATCGGCTTCCCTACACAGCCTCAGGAACGCTTCGGTATATACAGGCGCAGGTCACATAGGGTTGCTGGGCTCTCTGTGCAAGACTCTGCTCAGTGCGCTTCTTTTCAGGGGCGAAGCTCCTTAAAGCGGCACTTGTTCGTCCGTCGTAGTAGTCGTAGTCGTAGTGTATAAGCAGTCTTACGTTTTGAGCTGCCAGGTAGTGCCGGTGGGAAATTTCTCCTGTGCGTTGTTCAACAATAATAAAATCGCAGTGTGCGCATTAACTAAAAGCTGAACTCTCCTGTCATTCCCCATCAGCAGCCAGTGGCATGTACATTGAGCACTATTTGACAAGAAATGGTTGCTACGTTATACTCGCTGGGCGTAATCTCTTTGGTTTTAGAAAGGTTGAGCGAGCGTTGAGCCATAGTGCCATAAATACAGTGAAATATTGTGTACCATAAACTCAAGGTGGTTGAAGGTGGGAAGTAGACACGAAGTGCAAGCCGTAAGAAAGTGTGCGTGTGCCACCTGTTGTTTAGTCCTTGGAATGTCCGCTGGATGGTGGTGCTTCTATATGAAGAATATATGATGAAAAGAGGCGAGATGGTGGTAATTGGAGTGTTGAATAGATGGACGAACAGACACACAGACAGATGCATGGACAAACCCATGTATGACTCAACGGGCAGATGGACGCATAGAAGGACGCAGGGGTGGATGCATGGAGGAACGCAGGGACGGGCGCACAGATGGACGTGCGGATGCATGAACAGACACACGCACGGACAGGCGGATAGACGCACGGATGGTCACACAGACAGACGCATGGACGGACGGAAGCAAGAACGAATGGACGGACGAATGCTTTGCCCCACTCTCCATCCGTGAATATGCTGCCATAATTTTACAGCTTAGTTACCGAAACACTTATTGATCTCTTCGAAGTGGTACTATGTAGTCCGTATATCCTTGTGGTTTTCGTACTAAACGAGGGCAACATCATTGAAGTAGAAAACCACACGTGATAGTTGGGAAGCAGCAATCCATTTGTTTTAGTTGCTCACTCGCTTGTAATGCTTGAGCCAGTCAAGTACGTCCTCAGGCGCCTTGGCTGAGAAGGCCCTTGGCTCCTTGAGGTGCGGCCATGTAGGACCGGGCGTGGTTTCCTTAGCGTCTTCGTTTTTGGACATTGTGTGTAAGCAAGGAGGCAGGCCGGCGAAGCGACGAATCCTGTGAAGTCCTAAGGGTAGCGGTCCCGTCGTTGGTTATTATACTCAGCAACTCCACCACTTTGTTACGTCCTCAGCAGGCGTTCGAGGAGTATTGGTACACAGTTGGGATGACGAGCCGTGCAGGATCAGGATGCCGCAGAGATATTCCTCTTCGTTCGCGTTCCTTCGCTTCTTCCTCTTTGTTCTAGTGCGGCACATACGCACCATACGTAGCATTCATCGTCGTATACTGGGGCAGAGGTTTCTGAGGATGGCTTCCGAAGTTATAGGCACTGATGTATTATGTTTAATGCGTTGCTATAAAAGCGCAAGACCAACAGTGCTACGAAAATAGGCATTGCCCCTATATGACGCTTGAATAAGAATTTTTCTAAAAGCAGCATTAATTTCTGTGGTTTGGCTAGCGATTGCCTAGCAAAATACCATCGGAACTGGAGTTCCTTAACGCTATCCTATTGGAGTTTCAATGGCTACAGGGGACTCATTAACAAATGATGAAAACGAAAAATGCTGGTGATTGCGTAAGTATTATATAAAGTAATGTCAAAGTGGGGATCGGTGTACGCGGTAAACTCCATGTGGGACATGCAGATATTCTAATAATACCATGGGCCCACTTTGTGTTGTAAACTGAGGATACGGTGGGCTTGGCATATTCATATATCAACAAACATTTGTCATCTATATATTCATGTTAAATTGCGTTTACTGCGTCGTAAATATACCAATGTGTTTCTTCCTTACTACTTTCAATGAATGAATTATTTCTTACCTTGCCTGTGAAGCAGACTAGACTGTTGGGATTCTGCCATGCACCGGGAAATTGCTGCAGGTAGTAAAAGTAAGAAGGTTTAGTGCGCGAGACGAGAAAGCAGCGTGAAGTGTGCATTTGCGCCAAGAAATCTATAGGGGTTTCAGAAGTTTGAAAAAATATCGGTATTTTTGTCGTGCACTTTAGTTCACCGGTTGCCAAACAAGCGTTTGCAACGTTTATCACACTCCATAGAATTTCTGGTAAAGTATGATGCTGTTTAGTCACAGCATTTGTTATAGCATAACTAGATTTTATGTTACGTTGTAATTAGGTTACCAGTGTTCGTCATAACCATTTGCATAATAGGAGCTTAAATACATTCTTCTCCCTTATTTCAAGTTATTTCCCACTGCCATATGTATGCACACGAAAATACGCAGGAGAACCATATTATTCTGCAACCATAGGTAAAAGAAAAATAACAGTTGATACTACGAGATTAGCCATGCAGGTGGCCTAAATTGGGCCCAAATAGGTACATTTAGCCTGGATTAATAGTACAGCCAACAGTGCGAAAAGGTGCTGTCAGTTATTTGATACCAGAAAGAGCGAAAAGTGATAAGTTTAAAGGCACCAGTATAATCAATGGCATAACCATAATTCACTTTCTTTGAGACTATGATAAAAAGCAGCAGAAAAATAATCAACGCTTTGCTCGTTTATTTCATGCTGCAATAAATACACTAGGGGAAGAATTCAAAATAGATTCATGTAGAGTCGTCAGCAAATTTTACACAAACTCTTCGTCCTATTACCTGGACTACTTCGCCTGATGCGACTCACAAAGCGGTCGGTGGTGTGGCCGCAATAATACCTCGGTATGCTGAAATTGAACTTCAGCATGCATGAGTAACGTCTAAGCAACACAAACTCAAAGCTACGCGGTGCTAGCCTCCATGAAACTGTTTCAGAACATGTTGCAGAGCATTCGTGTACTTATTGGGTGACTGTATGTATTGGATAGCGGCTATGGTATCCTGCTTGGGCTACTGAAAAGAAAAAGTCATTGTCGTGGTCGCGTCCAGCAACTGCCTCACCTACGTGAACCCGCGGATTCTGGCGTCAGCGTCACCAAGAGCCTGTGCTAGCGTGGCTCGTTTAGCTGCACCGTTAGACAAGTCGCTTACCCTGGCCGCCTGGTGTGGCGTTAAGAAAACACTGTCAGTAGTATGGGTGACGTGGACATTCATTCCTGTGAACGGTTGGCTGTTTGCACTAACCATTGATCACAGTAAGCCGCTTACGCTGTGACGTACTGCCTTGATCGCTGCTATCTGCCGCCACTTTCGTGTTGAATACTGCACTGTAGATTTCTGTCGTTGCTGTCGTCTGTATCAATGTTAATACTTCATCCTCCAGATAGTTCTGTATTTTCATCCTCTCGACGCTTATAGACCATTAGCTTCGCCAGCAAGCGCCAACAACGCTGTGTCAGAGCCACGGTACGCGCCTAATTGTTGCACTCTGTAAACAAGCGAGAAATGTTTAGCCGAATGCGACCTTTTCATTGAGGCTACCGGCTCGTTGCTCGTTGCATTGTCATTTCTTAAAGGGGTCATGGCATCGTCACCAAACAATTTACGGTTTTCGGTGATCAACGAAGGTGGAGGGTGAATATGCTTGTACACGCGTGAAAACAGGAAGTTCAAAGAATATTTCAGTCCAAAATAAGCTGTAAAAGTCTTCGGATCTAAACTCAGCCCACCTCCGGCGACTCTCATTTGGCTGTGGCGTGCATGACGTCACAAACCGATTGAAGCATTGCCGTCATCTGCTACCAAACGGCCCCTTTGGTACGTGGTCATTGTGTTTCTTGTGCTGCTGGTGTTGCTTTCTGCGTGGTCCGCATGTGTCTTAAATGTTGCGATATGGTACCGGTACCATCGATATGTTGTCGGCACCATAATCAGCTCAAGATTTGGCCAAAGATTCATCGAGAAGCACAAGCGGCGATGACGTAGTGTATGCTGCGCATTTTAGGGGCGAAGCTCCTTATGGCGTGGCTTGTGCGTCCCTCGTAGTACGTAACCACCAGTGGCACATACCCAAAATAGGTGTAACATTTGGCCTCCAAGGTGGTGCCAGTGAGAGATTTCTTCTTTGCGTTGTTTAACAATACAAAATAGTGCTCAATGTACATGTCAATGGCTGCTGATGGGGAATGAGAGACAGGAGCATTCGCCTTTTAGTCAACGCGCACGCGGCGATCCCCATTAGCAGCCATTGGCATGTACATTGAGCACTATCGGACAAGAAAGGGTTGCTACATTATACTTGCTGGGTGTAACCTCCTTAGTTTTAGAAAGGTTTAGCGAGCGTTGAGCCGCAGGGCCATGAACACAAGGAACTAGTATATATCATGAATGGATTCGAGGTGGTTAAAGGGGGGAAGCAGATACGAAGCGCAAGCCGTAAGAAATAAAAAGCTGAATCCTTCTGTCTCTCATTTCACATTAGCAGCCACTGGCATATACATTGAGCACTATCTGACAGGAAAAGGTTGCTACGTTATACTCGCTGGGCGTAACCTCCTTGATTTTAGAAAGGTTTAGCGAGCATTGGGCCGCAGTGCCATGAATACAGTGAACTAGTATATACCATGAACTCAAGGTGGTTGAAGGTGGGAAGCAGACCCAAAGCGCAAGCTGTAAGAAAGTGTGTGTGTGTGCCACCTCTCGTTTAGTCGTTGGAATGTCCACTGAATTGCGGTGCTTCTATATGGGGAATATATGATAAAAAGATGCGAGATGGTGGGACTTGGAGTGTTGAATAGATGGACGAACGGGCACACAGACAGATGCATGGATGGACGCATGAATGGACGCAGGGGCGGATGCATGAACGAACGCAGGGACGGGCGCACGAACAGACGCATGGACGATCACACAGACGGACGCTTGGACGGACGAATGCTTCGCCCCACTCTCCATCATTTACTCCGTGGATATGCTGCCATTTTTTATTTCGACACCATCGCCAACAACTCTAGCGACACAGAAAGGATCGAAGATGGGGCGAACACAGATGCCTACGACCTCGTTGTTGTGGTAGACGCTGCAGACAACCTTTCGCATTGATAAGTAGCTTTATTTCAAGCTTGTAAGGTTGACAAAAAATGTAACGATTAGGAGACGCTGCATTCGCAACCACGAGGTTGGCACAGCATTCAGCCGCAGCCTCGGTTTTTTCACTGGTATACCGAACTCGCCGAGAAGACGCTGGTTATGAATGTAGCCTGCCGCAAAGTGCGCTGAGCACAACACAGATGCGTCACTTGCACACCAGTCCTTCCTGCGCACGTTTATCTCCCAAGCCTTGCGTTTGGTGGGCTCTATAAGAAACTTAAATAATGCCACAATACTCTCTCTACTCTGTACGCTCTGTCACCCTACAGTGCAGCATGGGTGACGCGGTGGCATTGCTTCAACTGCTACAAGTCATCCAGTTTCAGTGACACGTTGAATAATGTTGAAACAACTCGATTGCAAGCGCAGCTGACCACGAAACACAATAGTCCTTCATGCTGCACACCATGCAGATACTCACGAAGCAATCGATTTGTTACGTCACGGCTAGCGAGCACGCCAGTGTTGCCCGACCACCAATACCCTCGCTCTTTTATAAAAATATTCAATTATAATTAACCGACGCGACCGAATTCGGTGAGATTTTGCCAGCTTATTTGTGAACGTACAAAGATCAACCCACACAACACTGATGATGGCTGAAAATGGGGGATCATGACCACTTTAAGACTGATTGACTATTTCTAGTTGACGTACTTTTGTTCTTAGAATTTTCAATACATAGTTTAGCGGCCAAATGAATATTAGCTCATTTACCTTCTTGACTTTTGGAATAATTCAATGGAGTATATTGATTTCACGTGAAATGCTCTATTGGAAGCAAAAAAAAAAGCCGGCGTACTTAGGCAACACTTACCGGACGCTTGAATCCACAGCTCACCTGAGCTTGCTCTACTTCGAGCTTGTGGTTGAGACCAGCGACGACCTGGCGAAAGCAGTAAGATAATATAATCGCGTAATGAGGCAGTGGAAATGCGCAATGTATTGTATTGCACGTTTACAATGAATGTAAAGTCACACCATAGTAGTACAAATGCAATCAATGGGAAATCATTCGTTTGCTTCATAGTGGCTCATATAAATGTCGGTATTGTGAACGTTTAGCGTTGCTTCGCTCTAATAGTATTTGTCCGCCGTGATGGGGAACTGTTTTGACGACAGGTACAAAACTTGTGAATTTTTAGAGCGTTTGTAAATCTTCTTTCCCTGAATCCCAGCAGCTCGCAATAGATGCACAACTGAAACAATGCTGTCAATGAATGAAACGCCAAGCTCTGATATAAAAAACCTCAAATGAGGAGGAAGAGGAGGAGCAGTTAGAAAGAAATAAGCGGAAGGACAGGGAGATTAGCCAGTTCTTAGACCAGCTACCTATCCTGTTCTGGAGAGAGAAAGTGAAAGGAATCAAAGTTGATGAAAAAAGATGTTACAAAAAGACAGAAAGAGAAGACGAAAATTGCAAAAGAGGAAAAGGAAAACTAAAGAGAATCCGACCTTAAAATTTGTCTCTGAGGCCAGTTGTTGGCAAAAAACGTAATAATGCTTCGAAAGGCTTCTGCGCTGAAAATCTACTATGGCAATGACCCAAAATTCTTTATTCCGACAAAGGGCGACCATGTAGTCTATCTAGAGCTTTGACAACTCCTTGTCTTGGCGCGCTCAGACGGGCACACTTCCGCAGAAGACGAGCGATTGTTTTTTCGCAGCTGCAGTCATTGCACCTACAGGTTATGGTCATCCTAATAAGGCAGCGCACAAGGGTCTCATCAGCTTGGGATATTTCTGATGGAACAGAGAGCTTGAAAGTGGGTTCCAACATATGTAGACGACTGCTCGTGAATAACATCAAGTTCTGCTGAGCAACTGTGAGGTCAAGGGCCAGTGAATAAAGCCTTGTAGCTGCGTTGATTCTTGAGAACCACATGGCTGCATATTGCGTGCCGTTATGTGCAGATCGAGCAGCCTCAGATGCATGGTCGCTGCCATATACAGGGTGTCGCAGGTAATTTTAGCCACAGTTTAAAAATACGCCAGAACACGCAATTACAATACGACCAAATGCATGTCACTCATCATTGCCTTGAGTTAGACTACTTTTTGTGTTCTCAAATATTGTTTAAATAAATTCGTTTATTTACCTAACTTTTGAAGGAACAAAGATGGATAAAAATTGCTTGAGAAAGTTGTAGATTGGTTTGCAAAATGTCCGAATTCACAGTTTTGAAGTTTATATCTGTTAGGTTTCAGTGTCTTTCTGCTAATTACAAAAGCCCACGAAATACAAAAAATTACACGAGGCGAACTCGCTCACGTGTCAGTGCGCACGACGCTTCTATAGTGCACCCTAACGCTCCGCGTACGAATGACACGTTTCCCTCGCAACGGTTCATGACAGCGATAAGCCGTCACAGCGGTTATCATTCTTGTAGCCGATAGCAAAACGTGTTCATTGTAAAGCCACCACCATTGTTGCGTCCCTGCCGAAACAGTACAATGGGGCAAATGCTATGATTGTTTGCAATGTCGCACAAGCGTGTTTGTCATGTGATACTTTTTGTATTTCACGGGCATTTTTATTTAGTAGAAAAACACTAATACTTAACAGATATAAAGTTCAAAACTGTCGAAGTGATGAAAATCTGGGTTCGGGAACCTGAAACTTCTGAATAAATATTCTGCTGTCCCCAGCCCGATGCGCGTCTTTCCCTATTTCAAGGCCAACACGATGTTTTGACCATAGAGTTTCCCAAAATTAACTAGGGGGCACTCTGGCGCTGCGATCATTCAGCGGCCATGGGAATGATCGGTAGTATACACATTTGCCTAGTCTTCGTTTTTGCGGGCGGCAAATCATACTTGCGGCTTTGTTTATTGCTGTGTTTCAGTTTTGTTTTGAAAGAAAGAACGAACACTTTTGAACTTAGTGACTTTATTCGAAATGGCAAGCCTGAAAGAATAGGGCTGTGAAGCGCGAACGGTGAACATGTACTAATTTATGTTTTCGTGCAAAAACAGCTCCAACTCACACGAACACACACGGAGCCAGAAGCAGGCCAGAAGTACGAAAATTAGACAAATGTGTGTACTACCCATCATTCCCATACTCGCTGAAGCGCCGTGTGTTGCAGCTCCCAGAGACAATAGCGCCAGAGTTCCCTCTAGTGTATACTGAGAAACTCTATGGTTTTGACCTCAAGTGGCTTACTTCATTCGCCACTTAGCCCCATCTTTACTAAAACTAAAACAACCAAACTATAGCAAAAACTAACGCAGATTTGTGCATTATTCTCAGCTCAGCGAATTTGATCTTTGAGCCATCCAAGTTCTCACCCCTCCCTTTGATGATTTGCCGTGTGATCCTGGACTTTGCCAGATTCATATATTTCAACCGTTCGCCTCAAAATGTCGCCGAATCCAAAGATAAATAAAATGATCATAAGCTTGATAAAGATGCTTTAGCGCAGCCTCGTATATAACAGTATAAAACACGTCATAGAAACTGCTGTGATAGAACACAATGATTGAACCCTGCTGTCAGCCTAATTACCACAATGATACGGAGATAAAATAATTGAATTCTTGTCCCATGTTATGGTTAATTTACGTGAATCACAGTGGCTGCCCTTTCGTTGGAGGTGAAGACGCACGAGTCTAATGTACGAGTCTAGTCTACTTGAACTCAAGTGCACGTTAAAGAACGTGCACCTACTTCAAGGTTGTCAAGCTTTCTGGAACCTTTCTACAAGGCGTCCCTCATGATCATATCATGTTTTTGGGTTAAACTCCAGCATGTATCTATTATATGAACCAATAAAACTTTATCTTAAAATGACAAAGTTTGGTATTGTCTGCAAACAATAATTTGTTGGTAGATCAACGTATCTGTAATTGTGTGATCGCTACTGGTTGGTAAGGAGCATACTTGTGTACTAAAACAAAAAGGTTTGTCTCTCAAGACGTACACTTCTCATTATTTATGGCAAGGCGTACGAGTTCATATCAGGTGGAAAGGTTATGATTCCTGTTTTTTAGGCTACAATACAGTGCCATAATAAGTTTGTTATACTAGAAGTTGAACAAACCGCGACCGCAAGATCGCAGACGTTTGCGGTTGCACAGCCAGGCAGGCAAGCAGGCAGGCAGATAGATAGATAGATAGATAGATATTGTCAAGATATCTTTTTAAGAACAAATTTTTCACTAAAATTGGCCATAAACGTATGAATCTCACCTGTGTCGAAGCTTTCGAAACTCTTAAATTAGTTCCGTGCAAGTAAGGTTCACCGAGGGCATCAGCGAAGGCTTGATAGGCAAGCGTAATAAACTTCTGCGACTCCGACGGGTACTTGTGCTCCCTCCATCCTCCAACAAGCCCACTTGTCGAACGCCTCACTGTTTCCCAATTGGCATTCGTTACCGCAGCTAAGCAGAAAATTAGCACGACGCTGCGGATTCCGGTCATCGTCTTGTGTGTGTGGAGTCAGCTCTGATATTGTGTCCTTTCAAAGAAACCGTTGTCGGCTCGCACTTGTTCATCGCCTCTGTTGTACTCGGCTTACAATGGATGACATATAAGCCACAAAACTTGCTTTTTTTTACTTTCACCGCGAAAGACGGTGCTTTCAACAAAGCATAGTATGAGAGTGTACTTTTTAGTGCTGAAATGTGCTATGGCGAAATGTCCAATTTCAGTAAAAAAATATCTTTAGCAAATATTGTGGAGGTTAGTTTAACAGTTTATATAACGCAAGAGTGCATAGTAAAGAGATGAGCTCTATACGTGGAATGTCTATGCGCCGTACGAAGCGAGCCATATATTATCAAAGAAAAGATTGCGATATGAAACGATCACACCCAATCATACTGACACACACATATTTCCCCAGGCTCACCTGGTAACGCAACACACGAACTCTATTTTCTAGTGTAATAAATTTTGCAGCACTCCAAAATATATACACGTATATATATACACTTGCCCATAATTTACCCATACCTGGATTATGTTTCATTATTCGTATTACTTGCGCAGAATGCTGAGCAATTTTTGAAGAGTTTCCACAGATTCTCTCAACCATCTGCATAGAGCTCTACCAACAAACGTTCATGTCCTCGTTAAACAATGACGCCTATCGCATTGGCAGTTTATTTTACAGTGAAAACTTTTGTGAGATCACAGCTCTGGTCACGCGCAGTTGTCCCCCGCTACCGCCGCTGCTGGTGCCCGCAATATAGCACCAAAAACACAGTGGGGCTTCAACCCGGATCCGCTCTGTGCCAGCCCAGTATTCTACCACTGAGCTACTCTGGTGCTCATGACTTGTTGGCAAACTTGCCTTCGACAGGCTTGATGTTAGGAAAGTAGTCACGTTATTACGACTTATAAGGCGTTTGAAAACAGCGAAATAACAACCAGCCATCGCACAATGCGAATAGCGTAACGAGTGGCCCGTCCAATGTTTGCTTGCTTGTTCCCTTCTTTTGTGGCTCTCACCCACTAAGGGGGATCGGCCAAGAAGCCGGTGGTTACTGCAAGTAAATAGCTTTAGATTTTCTAGACTAGGGAAATATGATTACTGTGTTTTGACTGTGAAATAATTTGGTGCGATGTAAAAAAAAAGAAAAAAAGGGGGGAGAGAAATAATAGCTTTTGATGAATATCTGAGGTGGAATCGTTATATGAAATTCTCCTGAAAGCTGAATCATTGCAGTGTATCAGCTAAATAATAAGTGGTAGTGTGGCTAGTAAAATTCGAGAGCTGATCGCTGACTCAGCAAGGTAATCTTTTCGTGTTATATATGAATTCGCAGAGAGCCCCGAAGATGTTTCTGTCACTGTGTCCCAATGAAGTGGCCCCAAAAGACAAAATATTGGGAGTATTAAGTGATATTCCTAGTTTTTTAAATAAAATTTCGAAGCAGTTTTTTCTTTGATTTTTGAAACGGTGACATGTGATAAAAAAATGGTCGATATGTTCAGGTTCGTTACAGCTTGAGCACAGAGGGGATGGCACCAGACCAGACTTGTTTAAGTAGAAATTAAGAGGTGGTACACAGCAACGTAATTTTGTTATCAAGATTTCCAATTCACGCGTGGGACACCATTTATTATTCCATGTGCGATGATGTTTCTTCGAACAGAGGAGTCGTTACGAGGTCGCGACGGAAAATGGGTGAACAGCAAGTCTGGCAAAGGCGGCACAGGTTCTCGTGCAATCAGAGCACGGGCTTTTTGTTGTCTTCCCAAGGCGCATACGCGTTGGTGCGTATGCTCCACTACAATACCCCCGGGGTGAAGGGTAGCCATCCTGGCGACTCAGGGAGTAGGCACAATGAGGGGGTCGTAGTAGGGCTTGAGACGGTCGACGTGTACGGTCTCGCGTCCTCGACGGCGCAAATCTGGTGATTGTGTTAATGGCTCGATGATGTAATTCACCGAGGATGTCGTGTAAATAGCATTGTCGAAGGCTGACGAACTTGATGGCTCAGACGCATGAGTGATTGCAGCAATGTGACATGGCGTTTCGTCGGGAAGAATAATATCGTCGATATGGTCGACAGGTTGCACATATCCTAACGTTTCACCACGAAGTAAGCCAATGGGGTAGTTGCAGTGGTTGGTGACCAGCATTACGGTTAAACCAGACGCAATTGTAAGAACAGCAAAAGGGAGAACGATGCCCTTGCGTTCAGTAAAAACAGGAGATGGCGTAAACACCACCGTGCCGTCAGGTTGCGCCACACATGAAAGGCTAATAATAGGGACCGAAGCTTCAGGAGGCAAGGTGATGTCGTCATCAGCGATGAGTTCGCAGAGCAGAGGAGAGGGGACAGGTGGTGGAAATTCACATGTTGGCACAAGGGACACTTCGGCACAGGAACAATCGATGATAGCTTCATGACGTGATAAGAAATCCCAACCCAGGATAAGGTCATGAGAGCAAGATGGTAGAACAAAAAACTGTACGACGTACAAAACGTCTCGGATGACGACGCGCGCCGTACACACAGCCGAGGGATGAATGCGTTGCGCACTAGCCGTGGACAGCACCAAGCCACTGAGAGATGTGGTCACTTTCTTCACTTTCCTACAAAATTTTGCGTTCATCACAGAAACGGCGGCCCCGGTATCAATTAACGCTAATGTGGCGACTCCCTCAACATCGACATCAACAACATTTTGCGGTGAAAATGGAGGCCTTGGGAATTGCGCACAAGGTGCAGTTCTTGCCTCCGGAACTGCACTGATTAGTTTCCCTCCTCAGGAGGTGGTCGACGACGCATAGGCGATGGCGATCGGCGACGAGGTGATGGGAAACGAGCAGTCGATGGGTGGCGATCCGAGTCAGAGTGCCTCTGTTCATGTGCAGACGTGGTGGTCTGCTGCGGTGCGTAGGTAGGAGCTCCGAAGTATGCGTGCGCAGGTGTGGGACGGCGGCGGCAGAAGCGTGCAATGTGGCCAGCGATGCCACACGCGAAGCAGATGGGACGATTGTCTCTGGTGCGCCACTCATTAGCTGGACGGAAAAAGCGAGGTGGGGGCCTGTAAGCTGGAGGCGAGGCTGGAGGAGGTGGAGCCGATAAGGCGACTGGATGCGGTGGGGGGCGCGCGACCACAGCTGCGTAACTGAGAGGTGAAGGCGGCGCAGTTGGTGCGTAGCCAGCAGTTGAGAGATCAGATGGCACCGAAGTGCATGGGTAAGGGGCCGGAACTGTAAGGAGGGCATTGCAAATTTCAGTGCGTATGGCCTGCTGCATATTCGAAGGGAGGCTTGCCGTGGGCGCGTCGCTATGCGGCAGCAGGGAGAGCTGTCGGGCGACTTCCTCCCTGATGAAGTCTTTAATCTGGTTCGACAGAGTTCCTTGGTGAACGTTGCCATTTGCGAGTGCGACGGCCGATATCGAATCTGGTGATGGGAGACTCTGTCGGGCGATGGAACGCTGACGACGCAATTCATCGAAGCTCTGGCACAGGCTTACGAGGACTGCCACCGTGGTCGGGCTTTTCGCCAGCAACATCTGGAATGCGCCATCCTCGATGCCTTTGAGAATATGTCGAATTTTCTCTTCTTCAGGCATGGATGAGTTAACACGCCTGCAGAGGTCGAGCACATCCTCAATATAGCTAGTAAAGGTCTCGCTAGGTTGCTGGGCTCGGTGGCGCAGACGCTGGTCAGCGCGGAGCTTGCGGACCTCTGGTCGGCCGAACGCTTCGGTCACGAGGGTCTTAAAGGTGGACCAGCTGGCGATGGCGGTTTCGCGGTTGGTGAACCATAGCTTGGCGACGTCAGCCAAGTAAAAGATAACATAGGCAAGCTTAGAGTCGTTGTCCCATTTGTTGCTGGCACTCACGCGTTCGTACAAGGAGAGCCAGTCTTCGAGGTCTTGCTCACCACTGCCGCTGAAGATTGGTGGGTCTCGCTGACGGGTAGCACCGGGGCAGGTCGACGGGGCAGCCGATGGTGCTGGCTGTGCTGGGATGGGCTGGTTGGCGACTGCGTCAGTCATGTTGTACGGAGGTCTTTCGGCCAACTTGCGAGAGCGGAGCTCCCGGTCTGCTTAGGGATTTCAGCAGCCTCCACCAAATGCGATGATGTTTCTTCGAACAGAGGAGTCGTTACGAGGTCGCAACGGAAAATGGGTGAACAGCAAGTCTGGCAAAGGCGGCACAGGTTCTCGCGCAATCAGAGCACGGGCTTTTTGTTGTCTTCCGAAGGCGCATACGCGTTGGTGCGTATGCTCCACTACACATGTGAAGTGCAGGTGTGAGAAATCTGGATTCGGTATCACGATTTTTGATGAGTCTTCAAGAACAGAAAGTTTTCTAAATCTCGCTGCTGTTACATAAGCTGTAGGAGGCATGATTGGCACAAACGGAAGATCAAGAGATGTTCGCGCAAGTGTGTCAGCCATCTCGTTTATAAATATACTACGATGGCCTGGCACCCATATCATTCGCACTAGACGAATGTTTGCTGGTATTAATGATTCAAAAGTTTGTAGTACTGCTGATGTCGACGACGATGATAAAAATGAACACACGGAATACGAGTCAGACACTATCACAGCTGTTGAATGAGTCGCAGGAAGTTTACGAATAGCTAGTATAACGGCCATTAATTCCACTTCAAATATCTGTGTATAATCTGGGAGGCGTAATGAAAATGACCAGAATAATGAGAGAGAAAAAATATCCACACCTGCCTTCTCGCTACTCATAGATGCATCCGTTCCAATTACTATATTAGTACCTAATTGAGACAGGTGTTGTTCTAATAAACCAATCAAAAGTTTAGAGGCAAGTGTTTAGCGTTCATGGGGAAGATATCGTCAAACTTTATTTGCACTTGGCCGACTGGTTTGACAGATGGTGTCATCTCAAATATATTAACATTTAAAGCATCTCCACCTCATCACAAAAGCTTGTTCTTGTTACCCCATTACGTCTGGTGCATACCCACTTCAGCCATAAATCTTCATCGTGATCGGCCACTGCATGAACAATTGGCAGAAAATTTCTTGCACTTGTTTAGCGGATACCACGCTTCTGAGAAGAATCACGAAAAATAGCTCAGCGAATGCCGGCCTACTACCTAAAATTTGTCATTAATGCCCTAGTGGATATCAAGCAAGTGTGCTTGCAGTAGTTACCGAATGAGTGTTTTGAAAAGGCACTGAAACGCGCTCTTCTAGCTTTCTCTGTGACTGTGCGGCGCCTTCCGTGCAGGCCTGGCGTTTTTGGTCTAGGCATTAGTGCGGCATACTACCACCTCGTGGTATGCTGATGATGTTGGTTTACTTATACAACGTTTTGTACCTTCGCGTTTTGCAGGCGTCTGGACGCTGGGAGTGCTGTCTCTTTACGCTGTTCGATTGTTAGTGAAGGCACTCGTTATCGCCGTCATACGTCAACGCAGCCTAAATTTGGGCACTTCAGGGGAAGCAGTAACCAATGGCGCAACAAACAAAAGGGTAGCAGCGTTTCACCAGGCCCCGCCGCGGTGGTCTAGTGGCTAAGGTACTCGGCTGCTGACCCGCAGGTCGCGGGATCGAACCCCGGCTTTGCAGGCTGCATTTCCGATGGAGGCGGGAATGTTGCAGGCCCGTTTGCTCATATATTTGAATGCACGTTAAAGAACTCCAGGGGGTGGAAATTTTCGGAGTCCTCGCTACGGCGTCTTTTATGATCATATCGTGGTTTTGGGACGTAAAACCCCACAAAATCAATCAATCAAAGTTTCACTGAACGACCAACAACAGCTAACCTAGGTGCTTTCCGCTAATGCTGCGCAAGCTATTCTTATATTTATTTTGTTAAGAAAACTCTGACGCAAGACCTTTTGCTGCGTTTTTGCAGCACAACATTTAAAACATCAAGCAGCACGGCAACGTTGCTACGTTTGCTCCTTATAAATGCGACGTCAATTGCTCAAAAATGCTTTTGTAAGAATCTCGAATATGAACGTCAGTCCATTCGCAAGGCACTGAGCGTTTGTTTTTCCAACAACCTATTCCAACAAGGTATTGTGCTGTTTATTTATACATTTTGAGTATAGAGCGCGCACAGTACAGCCGCACGTACAAGGTTGCTCGAGTAGGTTCCTTTGTCGCGCCTAAAGGCGAGAAGACTATAACGTCATGAAGATTTTAGAGCCACAATAGTTGAAGACGTGTTCAGTAGCCAGACAAATGAAACCAATGATTTCTTGGAAGATCGGATGAAACAACGGCCAAGCTGTTTTTCTTAGGTAGCATGGCTAGGCCATGAAACCACACGGAATTGCTGTTTTTTTCTAATGTGAAACTCAATGCGCATGTTTTTTCTGTGAACGTCCTCACCACGCTGACATTGCGCATTATCTCGTGATTTTTTTTAGTTTACGAAGCGATAGTCAATGCTGCAAGAAACACTTGGCACAATCGCACTTGCGATATGAAATAAGGAAACAACGGGGCTGGGTCGCGTTTTTTTCTTTATCTTCCTCTTGTGTGTGTCTATCTTTCTGCGTTTCTTGTAGCACATTTTTTTACCTGATTCTTTATCTTTCTTTACTGGACCAAACAAAGTTGCTGGCTCACTCGCTCACACCGCATACTAGTGATAGCTGATGTAATATGCGGCACAAATAAAAAAAATCTACCATTTGTTCGTGTCTAAGACTCTCCTTCCAAACACTGCAGCATTAAATAATATTGATATGTGGGGTTTAACGTCCCAAAACCACCATATGATTATGAGAGACGTCATTAAATAATATTGCGGCCGGCCGGACAGGAATTATTAGTGGCCTAGGATATACCTGTGTTCTTCAGAAAAACCTTGTCTCTTATTGATTCATCGCCAACACATTTAATAAATTTTCTTATGCATTTTATTGCAGCTCTTCGAGGCAAACTGAAGCATTTCAAGGAGAGAAATCACGCAGGATTGAAAACTTGGTTAGTTGGTGATTGGTCATGATAACACGTAAATGAAGTAGCACAAATTTGACTACAATAATATGGTGACAAGAAATGAGACAACACGCTTGTTGAAACTGCACTGCTTAGTGAAAGATTATGATGAGAAGTAGAACACTTTGTTGTTATTTGCACCGCACTGAACCTGTTATCATACAAGGAATGGTAAGTAATTCAGTCGAACAATGGCTCATTGCACTTGAATGATGTCATATTAGGTGTCGCCGTTCCAACTTGGTGGTGGAAATCAATATTGCACACAGCTACTACCTGTGGGGACAAAGAAAACAAAACATAGAACAGAGACATATACATTTCTGACGTACACAAGGTGTGAAAAAAATGCAAGCTAAATGAGTAGGCATGCAACAATGGCAAACAACTTATCACGACCAATTATTAATTGCACATCAGTGGAATGACTAATATTTCATTATGAAGTAATTTTGATTCTAGATATGTATTACGAGGTGATTATGAGGCATGCCATCGTGGTGGTGGGGTCTTTATTTCTCGCAAAAAATAAAACAAAATTGGAGGTGACCAGTACCAAGACTGGTTGCACTATCTGAGAAAAGGTCGGCGGAGTACCCTTGGGATACCGCAGCCTCCACCACGGGCTGGATGAGCCGGCGTTAGTCTTCTGGTTCGCACGCGAGCAAGAGGGGCTCCCATGACTCTGGGGTGTTTGTGTTATCTGTGTTGTATTGTGTGCACGTCCAAATAATATATATGAATGTCACCAATTATGAGCAATATCTGCGCCTTGGCACTACCTCTTCCGGCAAAATTTTACCGTAGCGCAGCACACAGCACGCAGCATTCGCAAAACAGAAATGATCACCGAAGCAGAGGAGGTTGCCATCGCGCTTGCGCAAGCTGACTCTATTAGCGAATTTGTCACCAATAACTCTCAAAAAACGATCCACAACTATGATGACAGCCACGTCTGTCACCAGTCATTGCACATCCTATTCTCTGCTTGCCTCTTTTTTTACATCCCGCTTACTCTTTTGGACCCCAGCCCATGAGTTGCTGAGCGGAAACGCACAGGTGCACACACTCGCACAAGATCTTAGCTGCCGAGCCGAGTGTAGGGTTCACCGTGCGCCTTTCCCTGACACAGATATGTCGCGCGACAAACTACTCACCACGTATGCAGACATCCTACAGTACTACCAGCTCGAAACATGCGTACCACAATTTAACACAATGTGATGCCATCCAACGGCTCAAACTACAGACCGGTCGCTTCCCACACCATCTCTTATGCAATCATGCAGAACTCCATATAATGTACACTCATGCTGCACAGCAAACAAGCTTCTAGCGTTTAGTGCTCATTTATGCCACCAATAACATCGCAAGTGCAGGGCCGCCTTCGCCAATTCTGTGATCTTCCTTAAATTTGAAATATTTGAAAGCCAATTATGCTGTCGGCATGTTGTTTGCACCCACCTGAACACCCTGTTATGCGTTTGAAGATTCGTTTGTGTGTACAAAATTACACCATCTTTCGCTAAAGGAAACGATGCGCAGATGCAAAGCGGCGGGTGCTAAGGCTTACACTGGCGGCAGCGTTGCACAGGAAGGAAACCTGGGCAGGCGTAAAGTACAGTGATGATCCGATGTTTCCTCTTGCAATATGTCAATCTCTGCTAGTGGGCAACAACAGACAGGAGACTTAGACTGGACACCAAGACCCACAGTCCGCTTTTAGTTCACGCGCACGCTGTGAATTTTCATCGCTCAACAACGCACAGGATTTTTCTCCCACCGGCACTACCTTGCTGGTGAAAAGCTAGTGTCTATGTTATATGGGGTGGCCAGGAAACGCTTATGCAATGTCAGCATTAAATTTTTCAGTCACGACACTGGCTGTCAGGTGCTCTCTGCGTCGGTTTGGCGAGGAGAGAGAGAGGGGGGAGTGTTTGAAATGAGATAAATGAGGAGATGCACAATGCGGTGTATATGCCTTGCAGGGAGAGAGGGGGGCAGTGAGCGTATCTATAGTAGACGCTGTCGGTGTTGCGAGGCAACACAGGAGAAAGAGCAGGAAAGTAGAAGAACAGGTCATACATGTGCAGTGAGGGTGGTCATGACAGACCAGATTAAACTCGTCCATAAGATGCTTCGCTTCTGATATAAAAGAAGCAAGAATATCTAATACTTCATTTGCGGTTAGTCTCATTTAAATCATAACTTGTAAACAATGTGAACCAAAGCGAGGTATAGAACAGTTCTTTGCGCGTCATTTCAGGATATAAATATAGTTTTTGAGCTGTTTAGCAGCCGACTTGTTCTAGGGTTGGGCCCCACAACAGATCAGTACGTCGAGTTTAGCCCTGCCACACCAAGATACGCCCACAGATGTCGAGGCTGTGCCAATCACAGAAGATGCGCTAGCAGAAAAGTGAAACGTAGATGGACGCTTTGAATGTGTATGAAGTTTACTAGAGCGTGTTGTTGGGCGAGTTGGTTCATTCTAAAGAAATAATAAGGACGCAACTCGTGTCTATGTTGGTTGTGTTCTTAATATTTCTTTCGTATTTCTGTGCGCGAAGCGTAAAACAGTAATAGCAGGGGCAGGTGAAGCAGCAGCTCCCCATTGTGCTTTTTTCAGCATCTGTATTGTACGACTGATGCAATGACATTTACCGACATGAAAATTAACAATTATCACAATAAACGCAGCAGATCCATCTGTTTAGCTATCGCTGTATCAGGAAAATGGAACTTGCTGCGAAAAAAAATCTCGACATTGCTGGGCACTTTTTTGCCACAAGGGTGATTGAATAGATGCTACAGAGATTGATTGTAATGTCGCGTGAAAAACGACATGCAGCTTGAAACTTGCAGCGCGCACCTCAAGCATACCACACGCACCAAATGGGCATACACAAGACGGAAAACGAACCCGTAAAGGTAAATGTGTGCATATATTGGTAACTGAATGTTTGCTGGACATTGATATAAGACAGTTTGCACTGTGTATATCTTTTTTTGTAGTTATAGCATAGTTTAGTTTAAAATGGATGCACCCGCACTGCGCTTGGTATTACGTCTCTATCCCGATTACTAACGTCCTTGATCAATGGATAAAGAAGGCATTATGGTAGCTGTATATATCTATCAACAGCGGAAGCGTAACGTCCTAGCCAAAACAGAGCCGCAGATGGGACGGAGAACTTGGGCTAACCTCACCATCGCAGTGTGATCGAGCACCATAGCTGGAAAATAGGAAAGCGCTAAGCGTGACATATCACCCCTGAAGCCCCTGAAGCGTGGTTGCAAATTTTTTCGCGGTGAGCATTACCGAGATAATATAGATAGATACTAGATGTAGGCGTGCGTTGCTAACACATTTTTGATTTGGATGAACGCTATGAGCTAGGCCGACGCTTTTCCGACACATGGTGATTATCGTGGAGGGCATCATAATGATCAATCACTTTGCAGCTCCAAGAGCTGCTAAGTAATTGACACGACACTGCTGACAAAAAAGCATTGTGAAATGAAATTGTTAAATGTACGAGATATGCGAGCTGTTGTAAAAAGAGCTATTTTAAAGCCGTTTGAGCCCATGGCGCTGTAAATAGCATGCTCGGCAGCTGATGCTGTGAACAAAGAGGCAGTTCACTCGGTGCCTGCTGGCGGAACTATTTCTTCTTTGACTTCTGATTCTGTACTTTCTACCGATGTGATTTCCGCGATGGAAATACGTCCCTGTTGCTTTGTCGGGCCCCGGTATAAAACACTTTCAGTTGAAAGAATACATCAAATCTTAGCAGATGCACAGGAGAACCACAGCTGCACAGTTTATGCAGAATGGACATTGGGTTGACTCGGCCAATTTTATTTGATTCAGACAAACAAAAATACGAGCCAGCTGCTTCATGTTATTTGAAAAGCCAGCAATATTATTGGGCCAAAAAATGTCTGTTTTATGTTTGCCTCTGCTCTTTTATCGTGTGCCATAATTTTGTTTTGGTTTTTGCTGAAGATGGATAGGTTGTTTTTCACCTGTGTGCCTTCCCATTATCCTAACAAACATAGCAATGCCAGCTCTCTTTGCGGATCACTGTTATTCTGACTGCCGGCCCAAGAATCAGGGTGACCTCTCGACATGAAAACTACGCAGAATCCGTTGGCGATTATGTACATATACAAAAGTCGTATTGTGCTAACAATAGTGCGCACCCAACTTGCGCACCCTGCCGGATTGAACGAGGTGGAGGAAGGAGAGGCGGATGAGGTGTGTTCTTGCACTGACACGACCCCCCGGAATGTCAATTTATAACTGTGACGAAAATATGAAAAGGTAGTACATGAAGGAATTGATTCGTTTTGCAGTCAACCTGAGCTTAAGAACTATAAATGTATTGACGAAAAACACTCCAGGTCAGTTTGAGGCGGTGCAGAATTCACGGGATTGTCACAGGCATATTCTATACCGCTGTGCATAGTGAAAAACCTTACAGGCTGGATCATAAATATGACGGCGATAGTTGGAGAGACCAGTTGCCATCAGGTCCTTTGCGGCGTTCATCAGGGCGGCATCTTAAACAGGATGTTATTCCACATAACTCGAATGGGACTCGCCGATGTAGTACTAGAGACCGCCAGGATGAGCCTGTACAAAGACGACATATCGACATCTGCGCATGGGCTTCTCGTGTTTCACGACCACGTCTTCGTGCAAAACTACAATGTACAGCATTGGTCACTTACAAATATTACTATTCGTGAGCTATACAATGAGTGACGGCGAAGTGGGTGGCTTTTGAATTCATATTTCAGATCGTGATTGATAGCGCTTTCACGCCCTAGATAGCGCATCACCGAAATATACAAAACAAAGGCTTGTGAAAAAAAAAACGAAAAAGTAAACACCATCTCTCACTAATGGGAGCCATATGTAGCATGCAAAAGAGCGCATGAGTGGACTTAACGTTTCCTTCAACATGGCCACCTTGACCGTTGTCCACGCTTCCTTGCAAGTGAAGCATACCAGGAATTCACTGTATTTTCTTTCACTGTTACTCGTCCCGTAGCCCTGTTGGAGCACACCACATGGCTTCATCGACACACCACGCGGCTGCACGTGGGTTCGTCGCGTGTCTGTAAAATCTCGTTCCCCGATGCCATCAGGTGACTGCTGAGTGAGAATAAGGGGTAATGGCCACCGTCTCTTACACAGCCAGCTACGCAGGCCCGAACGCGATAGTGCGTGCCAGCTCGTTCTGACTAGAATAAAAAGCCTTCGTTCGTCGTGCGTCTGCAGAATTTCGTTGTCCGGTGCCATCACGTGATTGCAGAGACAGTGAAAAAAAGGGAGGCCACAGCATCTTACCCAGCCGCTTAAACAGGCCGGAACTCGCTAGCGCGTGAGCATGTTCGGCAAGTGCTTTGGCTAGCTGCTGCGCGTGCGCAGTAAGGGTGGTTGCGCACAACGAATTGAGCTTCGCCTCGAGGTGATTCGTATGTAAACGTTCTGGTAAGACCACAACCCCGTCATGAGAGTGATATTCTGAGAGCGCTTAAAATTGGCTTTTACGTGCAACAGATCTCGACAAAAGGCTATATTTTCAGAAGTTGTCTTCGTCGCCAGCTTTTATCACCTTTTTTCCTACACGTCTCCTCCCCCCTCTTTTTTTTGTAAAGCTGAGTATCAGGTCCGGAAGTGAACTAAGGTTGAATTATCAGCTTTTCGGCCCCTATAAACATTTACACTTGTCCCTATTCTTTTTATTTCATTTTCTGCTTGAAGAGAACAGAAAAAATCTTACCTGTCCTGAGAAGCACACAAGATTCTGCGCATAATGCCGTCTTTCGTAATCGTGCTGCAAGAAGCAAAGAAAGGAAGATGAGCCAATTCTACAGTGAATGTCATATAATAATTTCATGACGTAGTAGACCACGTTTAACTATTGCCAGTACACCTCGCATCACTTGAAATAATAGCCTAACTACTTTAGTATGCGTCGTTCGCTGTGAAGGCACCATTAAAAAAACGAAATAACGCCTAAGGAATTCTAACCTGATGCAGAAAACCACAGCTGGCTTTAGCCAGTTCTACTTCGAGCTTGTAATTCAGGCCGGCAACAACCTGCAAGAAGATCAAATAAACTGTTATAAATGCATGGTATTATGGTTGTAAGCATTCATTTTTGTTTGTTTTTTTACCTTAGCGAAATAATAAACTACTTCTCCAAGTAATACTGGAGTGACCTTTGTGGTGGAGTTGACTGTGCTACAAAACAGCAGCAGCAATATTTCACCAAATGCGTAAGAAACAAGCGCAGTCTAAGAGGCTTGTCGCTTGCTATCAGCGCTTGCTTTCTTCTTTCATTGCAACGAGCAGGCTGGAAGCTTAGCAGGGAAAGGTTACAAGGGAATTACTAAGATTTAATGATTTGAGGACATGTATACGTGCCGCCACCGTTCTAAGGCAGCAATATATGCCTTCCTACTCTTACTGTCCACCATTGTGGACGAGTGGCTTGCGTGCTCGCCTACTGACCCGAAAGGCACGGGTTCACTCCCGGCCACGGCATTCGCATTTCATTGGAGGTGAAGTGATAGAGGCCCACGTACTGTGCTATGTCCGTGCACGTTAAAGAAAACCAGATGACCCAAGTTACCGGAGCCTTCGACTACGGCATCACATGGTGGTTTTGGGACGTAAAACTCATCATATTAAAAAAAGAGTATTTATCCTATGCTTAGAGTGGCTAATACTATAAACAATGTTGTCTGAGAAAACAAATGAGGAGTGGCTTAGCTAGGCAATGCCAAAATATTCGTAGAGTGAGCTACTCACGGACGGACGAACCATACCGTCAGGAGACATACGAGTCTCCTTTTGCCTTGCCTCGTGGACATATTTCATGTCATGTAACTATATCCAAAATAAACTGAAACTGAATCTGAATACATGGGCTGTTGGACATATTATGAACCGACGAACACAAAAACCACTCATATACGGATAGATAGATGAACGAACCAACTGCGGATAGATGGACGGACGAATAAAGTACGGAAGAACTGGCGGAAGACCGTGAATGGATGCTCGGGCGGACAAGAGAACGTGTGAGGCTAGTCTAGCACCAGATAACTGGAAACATGTCTCTCGAGGAGCTTCCAGGCTTTCTCCGGTGCGACCGCTGTGCGCCATGTGACGTCACTGCTCCTCGCTCTTGCGTAGAACTGTTTTCCGTAAGCCAAGTGAAACTGCTCAACATTGGCCAGTGTAATCTACGTTATCAAAACTGGATGCCAAAAAGAAGCTATCTCTTCCGGAAAGGAGAAGCCTACTAGAACATTGTAAGAAAAAAAAACGGTGTGGCACTGCAGAGCATGTGGCTTCCCAGGACAATTTAGTACTGCTAATTAGGAACACGTGGGGCGCATTGTAAAATAATAAACACCGGCACCTCGCACGTGAAGCTGAATAATAACTTTATCGCCAACAAGTCATGACTTTTCGTACTGCAGTGTGTGCCATTTACTATTGGACTATGTACTATAGAACTATACGTACTGTAATACTTTGTGTGTAAATATAAAAGTTCTTACGGTTATTATAGTGCCTTACATAAAGCGAGATGTGGAAATTCCATAGAATGCGCCGGCGGGCTAGTTGGTTCCGAGCGCTGTGTTCAGTCTTGTTTTTTGTGGTGTGGTCTTGCACTAAAAAGTGCTATGAAATGAAGCCCTTCTTTCTTGAGGTATTGTTTCACGTTACAAATACCCTTTCGAGGTTTGAGTTTCACTTAGGAGGTGGCGGCTGAAAACACGTACCGTGCTGTTTTTAGACTTTAGCCCAATATTTCCAGCTTATCACAAAGCTTTAGGTATGTCAGTCTGTCTAAAAAACCCCTATTGAGTTTCCGGTCCTTTTACTTCAAGACAATCAAAAACAGATAAGTTCTCGCTGCCTCAAACTAACTGTTACCGAATCGTGCCACCGTCGAGCGCTACACGCCTTCAATGAGCCGGCAGTAAGACTTAAAGATCCTGGTTTGCCCCATTCCATGCTACAAGTTGTTTACAGGCGCCTAACCAAATATGTTAAAGAAGGAAAAGCAGCTAGAGAGAAGGTAGGCAGGTTCACCAGAAGCATGTTAAACGGTGCCAGCTTCGCAATCAGGAGCACGGGCGAAGCGAATTGGCGGTAATACCTTATGTGGATGCTGTAGCGCATAAAACGGGAATTCGGCACATCCGACGTATGCTCATAATCTATATTACGCAAATCATGCCCAGGGAAGGTGACTGGTGTGTACCTTTTCATTGAGCGAAACGCTACAAACCTCCACTAAGTTTTGTAAAAATGTTGTACGCACGAAAACATTGAACAGTTGCATGTGTTCTGTGTCCCCAGCTGTTCTCGGTTGCGTCACGATGTCAACAGCAATATACGTTTCATCAATACTAGAATCGGTAAAGTGATAGTAATTTAACTTTTGTGCTTGCAATAATGGCAGTGCTGGCTAGTGCTAAAATATCAGTGAATAGTGCTTGAGTGCGCAACTGAAGTTAAGCCGACGTGACACTTGTATAGGAGTACATATGTATTGCTCATAAAATTGAATAGCCAGGACTGGAACCAAAAGTAACACTTTACCAACATTAGGCAGGCATAGGGTCCCTTTCTAAAGAAGTTTTGAGCCTTGCCGTAGCCTGGTGTAGAATACTTGATCGCCATGCAGGATTTTCTGGTTATTACTGTTCAGACTCTGATATTTATTTCTCACATTCGTCAGGTCGACACTGCAGATATCTGGTATAGGAGGGAAGCAATACGAGTGGCACTATGTCCATCTGTTCCCCGACATGCTCACCCTTGGCAAAAATACGAAACTGTGTGATAAACCGTGTACAGCACGCACATAGCGTGCATATGGTTTTAGAATTGACTGTACTATGTCCGGAATCTGTCCATTCATACGCGCATCTGTCCGTCCTTTAGTTTGTTCATCCATCAGTCCATCCTTCCGTCTATCTAATATTTGTACTGGTTGGCAACTTCAACGTAGGTGTTGTGAATCATCGCCCCCTCATCATGACTCACTGCGTAGGGATGCGTTGAGTTTTTTTCTTGATGCTCTCACATTTGAATAAACCATTGTCTGTTTTCACCGTGCCTGGGTATGTATAAACTGTGCATCACTTCTGTATTATAGCGGCCCACCTCGGCTTGTTCTTTATGGGTATGTGCCGGACGTGTCTGGGGTTAAGCGTTTGACAACACACGCTGTGGCATTTTCACTTATTTGTGTAACAATCAGTCATATATATTTATGAGAAGCTGTTACCAGCACATATATTATTTAGTCTACCCCAACTAAAGGCGGTGATAACGAGAGCACCGAGACGTAGTCGGCTGGAAAGATCAATAAGAGCATGTTTTGAAACGTTCAAAGTGTCTGCAGTCTTCTAAGAAATGCTTCATGTTTCACAGTTAAAGAAGTACCGCGATCTGCGCACGAGAAACAGTAGGAAGTATTTTTAGGGCTTGGTATGGCCTCTGAAGGGGCGTCTCCTGCGGAGGATCTACGGACGACGAGAACCATGGGTTGTTTCCAGAAGAACCCTCGTGGTGAGTCGACTGTCGGCGACGCCACGTTCGTGGTAGCTTGTTAATATACTTTTTTGTGTGTTGCATAGCATATTGCATAAGGTGCCAATAGTGGTTCATTACATAAAACTAGTTATGTTGTTGCTATAAAAGCAAAATCATAAATGTACGCGCGTTTCCTGAGCATGGTGTGTTTTGAGAGAGTTGTTTTCCTCGCGAGACCCCATAATCTCATTCAATAAAGCTTGCAGTTGATGGTAGCACTGGTGTCTTTCTCCTTTCGGGTCCGAACTTTGATTTGCGTTCGAAGTTTCTTCATAAACTATATGTACCAGCTAGCTTGCCTTTTGTTCTTCGAAAGCTTATGATGGCACCTAAATGTACACAAGTTGCCTATAGCAACCATTCGCCCTTCCTGATAAGGAAATGATTTGATAGAGCAGCTTCTAGACATAGTGTAGTCACGGGTGGCGAGATTCTGAGAATTCCTCTTTCATTTTGACTTAGTTTGACGACGTGTAGAAAACACTAGGGGTTAGCGAAAAGCTCGAATAATGATGAACCAGAGCGTGGGCGCTATGTCTATGGCAAAGTTTACCTAATTGCTTTCGATATGTAGCCCTTGTCACACACACAGTTTCTTTATTACTCGTAACGTATTTAGGTGCAGTGATGGAATGCTTCTATAGTAATAGATTGCTGCTTTTACGCCGCATTCACTTCTATTACACCACGCCGCACAACACTTGTGCTGAAATATCTCACGGTAATTACCATCTGTTCGTCTCTGCAGCCTGAGTTCAGGAACATTTGGGCTCTTTCCGAGTTTTCCTCCAAATGACGTGTGACCACCCCCTCATATGGAGCTGTACCTCCGAGGAAACTTTTGGCAACGTTGGAGGAAATCAAAGCGGACGCAACGACTAAGCTACGACAGATTCGTAAAAGAGCTTTATACCACTAGTTGCAACAGTGTCAGCAGAGATAAATCATGTATGTGAGCGCAAAGGGTTCACACACTTCGAAGGTGACTAAGCAAGTGTTGTCATTGGCTGTGATACTACATTGTTGAGCGGTACTGCGAGAAATGTTTTAAGTGTCTTTCAAATAGTAATACATAATGCTCCAACATTTGTTCAAGCAATTCACAAAGATTCACTTCTAATATCTTTTTTGGGCAGGTTATATGATATATAAATTAGTGTTTCTATTTTGCACTATTGATGTTGAGGCTTATAAGACACGAGGGTGGCAATGTCAGGTATGCTACTTTCTCTGCTTGTGGATAAACACTGGGATGTAAAAACATCTTCGTTTGTCAATGAGAAGGGATTCATTTGTGTTCCTGCTGGCCTCACAATACCACTTCCACAACAAAAACCATGGTTGGCAGGTATGAAAAGTAGTAAGTGATAGGTCGTGCAGCGAAAATATAAACTCTCTTCTTATTTGGAGTGACAGTCACAAATCTAAGAGATGAACTCGACGTCTGCCATGGTTTGGTGGGTTGAATCTTTTTCCGGATATGGCCATGGTAGTTCAAGAATTATTGAGCATTTAGCTTGTTTCGAATTTGTGCATTAGATATTTTAGTGACTTCACTTAAATAAGTGCCCACCTAAAAATGAACGTACACGTACATCAATTAACACAAACGTTCATTAGTTAATCAGCAGCTTTACAGTCAAGTAACTTGCTGACTTCCGAAAAGGCAACTTTTTTTCTATTTACCAGTGCTACTATACGCAATTATCCTGTGGTGGTGTACAACAAATCGAGCTGCAAACAGGGCCGTAAGTCAGCTTATTCAGGAATATTGGTTCCTCAAGACAGCAAGCAAGAGTATGTGTGAGAATAAAAGCGCTTGAAATTGCATTTTTGTTACCTGATAGCAGCTTTAGGTATCCGTAGAGAAATTCCGTGCAGGGAAGATGCACTGATTGCACTAGAGAAAGCTTGATAGGCAAGTCTGATGAAATGCGAGGATTGTGATGGGTACTTGTGGAGCGTCCATTCACCAAAAAGTTGAGAACTCAAATGTCTGGCCATTTCCCAGTGAGCTTGTGTGAACGTAGGTACACAGATAATTAAGGCGATACTGCAAAGAGCTCTCATCGTGTTGTTCTTTGGGCTGTGTGCCTGAGATCACGGGAAATGGCACCGTGCAAGACGCTGTTGGCCTGGGCATGCCCATTATCACCGTCGTTCTGCACCAACAATGGACTCACTTGCGTGACACCCTGAGTGCACTTCTTTTTGCTTTTCACATTCTCCCCCTCTTCTGCGCGCTCTTTAGGTCATTAATTGTGCACCTACATCATTATTCCGGCCTTTTTGACGTGGCTCAAGTTCAAAGGTGCAACAATGATACCAACGCAATGCTTCGCGGCTATTTTGGCTGTTCTCTAAGTGAGCAAATTAACCACATAGAGAACAAACTTGCTGTAGACAATGTTTCATTGCGTCAAGCTGAGCACTGTTTATGTTAATGAGTTTTCAAGTAGCCCTGTACAATCGTTTTCTATTGAAACTCTGGGGTTGGTGGATGATGGACTCGTTAGTGGATATGGTGGAAAGTATACTGAATATGGTGGAAATAATAGTGGATATGTTGAAAGCTGTAGCGGTCCTAACGGCTGATGACATGTAGAGTGAAAAAAATGGTGGCAGTTGATGGTGGTGGTGTTGAGTCAACGATGATTATACTGGAAAATGCTGGCTAATGGTGGCGATCTAAAACGTGTTTGGTGGATGGCTTGGTGAAGAAGCTGGATGCTGCTGGCGTGATGGAGGCTTGGTGGATAATGGTGGCATCATGAGAAAGCAGTTGACAGTATGTAGAATCACTTATTTGCAGTGTTTCATTTTCGAATGCGCATAGAAATATGTTCACGGTCAAAAGAGACCAATGCCGTCCATTAGGCTTTTTATTACAATTTTTTCTTTATGCGGTGTCAATAACGCTTCAATTTTCGAATCCGGTCATAAATGTTTACACTTCGTGCGTGTACACACATCAGTTTGACATGCGCGCGATGTGCTGCTTTGTTGTGATGTTAAAAAACTAGAGGTGTCGCGGTGAACAGCGACACTACTAGCGACAGTAAGTGTGTAAGACCAGAATTGTAGAACAGAATTCAGTGGTCACTTGATACCGCCACAATTAAACGCAACACTGGCAATTTGTGGACACTAAAATACTTGAGTCGTGATTTGAAGTTATGGTGTGCGGCCTAGGCTAAAATGCGAAAACGTCTAACTTCCACATGCGTGAAGACGAGCACCAGTGAGTTTGACTTTCACCCTTCTGTTCTACCACAATGATTTCCAATAATAGTTTGGCCTACTGACTCAGCGCGCACAAGTGTTATCGGCGCTTCTGGGTTGAAGCAATCCTTCTTTGCAGACTAGTTGGTATATACTTGAAACTCTACTTGCTGCGCAAGCTGAAGTAAAATGAGAAAAAAGACAGAAAAGAGCACAGAATACAAGAATCCGACGAGTACGAATGACTTTACAGCACAGTCGTGGCATCAATTATCTTTTATGAAAAATTCCTTTATTGTGTACGGTGTCTGCGCAAGGAGCGACTAACATCCATGTGGGACGATTTCAGCACTTCCAACAAACGTACACCTTCGCTCACCGACAACCGCCTTCGCTCTTACCGACACTTTCTTGGCACTTATGCGAGAACACAAAATTGTCAATTCTTATTGTTACTGAACCAATATGACGGCATATGGTTTCCGGCGCACTGCATTCATTGTGACCGAGTCATTATGTAGTTGTCGCTAACGACACAGCTACAGCAGTGAGCTGCAACGACTGCACTGTACGTTGCGCGAAAACCATCACAATACCCAATCAATTTTGTGGACGTATTTAAAGAATGATCAAAGAAACGTCACAAAGTCTGTGCAGATGTAGTTCTTTAGAACGAGCGGGAAATGGACATTGAACTTGAGAGTAACTGCCGGTAAAATCCACCTGCTCCTCAGTGCACTGCACTTTCTTAGCGGTTATGAATTCTAAAAAAAGAAAGATAGCGCTGTTGCCAGTATTGCGGTATCAATCGTTACAAGCAGCAGTCATTTGTGTTTATTAAATGTGCAAAGTTTAGCAGCAAGTGCACATCCCGCCCATTTTGAGTACGTGTCGTACAAAAGGGAGGTTGAATGGTTAAATAGTAAGTTGACCAGAAGTTTCACAGTGAAACATCCATAGCACATGCCAGCATGACGCACGGGTTGATGTGTTCAGTTGGAAATCCGAAGCTTCAGTTTGCAGTCCTTGTAAAAGCGTGTTTTTATTTTTACCGGTGCTTTTGGGTCGCTTTCTAAACGAATATTTTTAAATGGGAAGTATTTTTAGCGAACTTCAGTGACTTTGAGCGTATCTGTCTGTCTGTCTGTCTGTCTGTCTGTCTGTCTGTCTGTCTGTCTGTCTGTCTGTCTGTCTGTCTGTCTGGCCGCCTATTACTTTTAACTCTCCTGGCCGTTTCTAAAATGGTATCAATACCAAATGGTATCAAAACCAAATTACAGGGACTTTCTAGGTGTGCCAAACATGAGCACTGCATATTTTTTAAACACAACTCCTGAAGAAGTATTGTCTGTATTTATGTCACTAAAAAACACTGCTGCTCGGGACATAGATGACCTACGAATTAAGCCTATTAAAGCAGCACTTGATCTTTTGTTACCTCTTCTTACCCACCTGTTTAATATCTGCTTATCTACGGTAGTTTTCCCAGAAACAATGAAGCATGCGAGAGTTAGTGTCTTATACAAATTTGGTGACCGAAATATCTTTTCTAATTATCGTTCGATCTTCATACTTGCTGTTATATCTAAAAGGCTAGAGAAAATCATATAGCAACGTGTCATGTATTTTTGTGAAAAGTACTCTATATTATCACCGCATCAATTTGGCTTCCGACGGGGCATGTCAACGGAACTGGCTCTCCTCACACAAAAAGAACTCATACTTGACTCATTTGAAAAGAAACTGTTAACACTGGGTGTTTTATTGACTATTCCAAAGCGTTCGATAGAATCAACTACGAAGTACTCTATGCAAAATTGCGTCATTATGGTTTTCGGGGAACCCCACTTGACTTTCTGAAATCCTATTTATCACAAAGAAAGCAATCTGTAGTTATAAATGACAGCCAATCCTCCCTACTAACCATAACGTGAGGTGTACCTCAGGGCAGCATATTAGGGCCCCTACTGTTTAATATTTATATAAACGACATAACAAGTGTCAGCAAATATGTGGATTTTAAATTTATGCAAATTACACTAGTATATTTTTTCATGGTAATGATTAAGGTAAGCTTGCAGACTCAGCCAACAACATCCTTAACGACATCTTCATACTGAGTACTGCAAATTATTTAATGATCAACACAAAGAAATCCAAAGCTGTGGTATTTGCACCGGTTCAGAAGGCTGTCTGTCGTGGTTTGGATATATATCTTGGGCCCGAAAAATTTGAGGTTGTCAAAGAAGTTTCCTCATTAGGAGTAATTTTAAATGAAAATCTTACTTGGGACGAACACGTTAATAAAGTAACTAGAATTATAGCTAGGACGTGTGGTGCTGTCTCTAAACTTCGACAGATACTTCCAGCAAACATTAAACCTTTACTCTATAATACGTTGTTTTCATCTCACATAAACTATTGTAGTCTAGTGTGGGCAGATACATCTAAAGCAAATCAGAACAAAATATTTTTACTGCAGAAAAGCGATTCGTCATATTGCAAACGTACCATACGACGCACATACAAGTCGTTTATTTAGAGAATATAAGATTTTACCAATCGACCACATACACAGCTTCGACCTTATTATGAAATACAAACAAAGCTTGCTATCAAACAACGCTTGTTTTCTTAAACTGTGTAGCCTCAGAAAAAAATACACAATCCTATTATGACATTCGGAAAAGGCCTTCCTGGTTCGTTCCTTATTCGCGAACTAATCACGGTTTGAGAAGACTTGAACACTGTATTCCAGCTTGTTTTAACATGTTTGAAAATAAAAACATCGACATCTTCAATATACATAAAAAACAACTTAAGAACCTTCTCATCCCAAATGGCGGTGTGTAGTTTAGCTTCTTCTAGTTGTCCGGCTACAATACTATATGTAAAAGAAACACCCTATAATAGTGCTCGTGTGTAACATGGCATTCTATGATGTTTGCTTTCTTTGACATTTTTTTTGTTGCTTTCTTTTACGAGTAAAACATGCAACATTTCACTCGTCAGTGTTTCCCTTGTGCATTAAAACTTGTGCTTTTCGCATACGCAGTGTTGTACACGTTGTATAATCATTTTGTAATACTTTGGTAGCCATTTAGCAACGTGTGCATTGTTTCATGATTGACCGCACGCTGTTTTCTTTTGTTTTTTGTTGTTTTTCTCTCTTTGTGGTTTGCTTATTTTATGTAAACCTGAAACTGATGTAATTTTGATGCATTTTCTTTTTATTTCCTAATTTCTTGAAGTTTTGAAAATCGACGTCAAATTGTTTTTTCATGTTTTGTGCTCTGCGAATTTTTGTAGTGCCAAGTGAAAAGGGGTAGGAGCCTCGTCGAGCTGCTAGCATAGCAGCTTTTTGCTCTTATCCTTGCGTTTTCTTTTTCGCAACTCTGTGAAGAAAACGCTCAATAAACTGGAACTGAAACTTGGTATGGTACAGCATGACTGTATGAAGAGCATCATCGACTACTCATAACATGAAATTCATGACATGTATATCATAAATGTCAAGATTTACAATTCTTTGTACTGCAGCACTTGCGGTGGTTTCGTTCACATGGCGTGTTGAAAAACTGGTATTGTATGACATCACTGCATGCCTAACACAAGCGAGCAGCCCTAACACAAAAATCATCACATGCGTGTCGTGTAACAAGACTACACGCCACGCTCATGCGACGCTCACGGCCATATCGCTAGCGTCTTATATACCGAATTTCGTAATACGGTATGCGAATCGATGATGAAGGTATGTGACTGGTGCAAACATGATAATCATGATAAGCGTGTCATGTAACAACATGACTACATGCCACACTCTTGATGCGCTCGCGGCCATTTCTAGTTTCACATATGCCAAATTTTGTACTACGAGACGTCAATGAATGACGAAGGTAGGTGACTGGTGTAAACATGATAATCATGAGATGCGTGTCATGTGAGATTTCGACTACATACCACAGTCAAGGAGCCCATACGTTTCGACATGACGCGGTGCGCGTGCTCGCCGGCGTTCATTTCGTCCCGTCAAGCCGGTGTTGCCCTGCCTGGTGCCGGTCTTGCCGTATACGCGAAGGCGCGCGCCGCGCTGCGTACCTTTGACGCATGCGCGTTTCAGCGCATCCAGCGTCCCTCCGTCACGAAAAGTGGGAGACGCAGTGTGGTCTGGGTAACGCATCAGCGCGAAATGCAATATGTCGCATTTCGTGCCGGATGCCGTCGGGCACAGCGGACACTGATCGCACCGGTCGCGCCTTGCGTCAGACTATAAATTGTTCGCGTTTTGCTAACGTAGCGTCGCTGTGCCCAGCGTGCACGCACGTCAATGCCACATCGGAGTATATTGTGCCCTTCATGATGCGCTCGCGCCCGTAATACACAGCAAGTTTGGTGTTACGTGACGCCAACGGAAGACGAAACTATAGGATTGGTGCAAACATGCTAATGCTGACAAGTGTGTCATTCAAGAAAATCACGGCATACCACGCTCATTGCGTGCTCGCGGTCATTTCGATAGCTCTACATATAATAAACTTGGTTTCACGTGACCTGAATAGATTTTAACACGTGACGACACGGTATCACGTGATTACACACCCAAACATGATAATCATGACACGTAAGTCAGGTACGGCATTTTTTACCTCCACCTCGTAACATTGTGCTCATTTTAGAGTGCATGTCAACCCTCCTCATTCGTGCTTCGCATATCGTCGATTCCTACTGTGTGTGGGAACTGCCAATTTTTATTGTATAGTGATAGGAACCATATGAAAGCCCTCACCTGGATTTTCGTCATCCACGTCGAATTAATAATAATCCTCGAAAATTCACAGCATATTCACGGAGTGACTGATGATGAGTGGTACGAGGCGTTCGTTCGATCATCCTTCTGTGTGCCTGTCTATCCGAGCATGCGCCCATGCGTCCGATCGCGTTCGAGATCCCCGACGGGACTCGAGCCAAGGAAGCCGAGCGCAAGCGCCTTCAACGCGTCCGCCCCTCTGCTCCATCCGAGCCCCATCATTGATATTCAGAAAACTGAGGGAGGCACTCGTTCGCGCACTCACGCAAAGCGTGCGCAGTAGCCAATCGGAAAGTAGCGGCAGTATGGAAACTGGCGGCAAGGTAAGGCCATCTTGGAAATGAGACAAGTGGTCATGTCTCTCTTTTTCGTATTTTGTTCTCTAGGCTACGCGTAACTAGTGACAAAGTTAGACTATAAGGAGCTTCACTCCTAATAGAGTACGGCGCGCGCAATAGAGCGTAAGACCTCTGCACGCGAGTGCGAGGCGTTGCACTTGAAATTCGCAGACGGCTGTGACTTCAGTAATGAAGACCAAACTGATTCAACTGCAACAATGCAGCTTGTCGGTATGTTGGCCGCGCTGGTCTTCTTCGGTCTGAGAAGCAAGCACGGTGGGACAGAAGGGTGGTAGAGTGTGTGGCATTTTTCGACGAACTGTAGCAACGTTGACGCCGCTTTCTGATGGTCTTGTTTGGACACGTGTGCGCGCTGTAGAAGAAGACAACCGCGCGACGTGAATACCAAACGTCGACTCTTTCATTCAGGTTCCGGAGAGCAGTGAAGGGTGGTGCTGCCTGGCGGCTTGGCTCAACACCCTTGGCTTTGCTTGGCTGCCGCCACAGCACTCCCCCCTTAGTGAGTTGCCGAACGGAGTTGAAGGTCCAGGCGAGTGGGTGTTCTTGATAGCCGCCTGCTGTGCGTAAGCCGGGAGGGCACCTCGTGGACTTGGGCTGGCAGGGAAGCTGGGCGTCTTGGTGATGATTCTCTTAGCGGAGACAACACGGTGTCGTCATGGTCCATGTGTGCTGGTTTGATGCTGTCCAACGACACAATCTCTTCATGGCCACTTATCTTGACGTGAATTGTTTGTTGCCAGGGTGGAGGACTTCAAATGGTCCATCATAGGGTGGCTGAAGAGGTCGCCGAACCACGTCATGTCGTACGAACACATGTGGGGACGAAGTGAGCTGCGGGTACACGTTCACCACATGCGAGCCTGGCGGCCGTGGAGCTACCGCGTGCCGTTTGCCCATGACATTGTGTAGGCGAAGTGTATAGTCGCTGCAGTTTATCGATGCCTCCTCTGAGCCACGCGCAAAGAACTCTCCCGGCAGCCTGAGTGTCGTGCCGTAGACTAGCTCAGCGGCACTGGAGCTAATGTCCTCTTTCAAGGTGGACCACATACCCAAATGTACCAGTGAGAGGGCCTCCACCCAGTTGTGTTCTTCGGTTGCCGTGAGCGCAGACTTCAGCTGGTGGTGAAAGCACTCCACCATGCGATTGCTCATGGGGTGGTACGCCGTCGTACGTATGCCTGATGTGCCCATGAACTGACTCATGGCAGTGAAAAGGGCTGATTCGAACTGTCCGCCACGGTTTGTTGGTACTGTGATAGCCACCCCAAAACGGGCCACCCAATGGTACAGGAAAGCACTCACAACCGTCTCGTCAGTGATGTCCATGATAGGGATGGCCTCCGCCCAACGGGTGAACCTGTTGACACATGTCAGCAGGTAAGCCTGCCCGTGGCAGGGTGGCATTGAGCCGACGATGTCCAGGTGGACATGTATAAAGCGAGAATCCGGAGAGGTGAGTGTTTCCAGTGCTGTCGAAGTATGAGTTGTATCTTAGAGTGCTGGCAAGCTACAAATTCACGTGCCCAGCGTCGGAAGTCCCAATTTACGCCTGGCCAGACAAATCTTGCCTTCACCAGTCTTTGGGTGGCTCTAATCCCCGGATGAGACAGTCGGTGCAAGGACTCGAATGCATGGCGACAGAGGCTCGCGGGCACGAACAGGCGAATTCCACTGACGCTTTTGTCACAGCAAACCTTGTCCTCGGATCCGGGAATGGGGATTCCCTCAAGATTCAGGGCAGTCGTCGCGGTCAACAGGTGCTTCAGTTCGTCATCGTCACGTTGAGCGGCTGCCAAAGCGGGAAAATTAAGTGTGGGCGAAATGGCGTTCACAGGATTCCGTGAAAGGGTGTCTGCTACCTCGTTGTCGCCGCCTTTGACGTGGCGGATATCAGTCGTAAACTCCTATATAGGACATCTGGCACCGTTCACGTGCTGTGTGCGTTCAACCGTCGGAGCTTAGCGAGCGCAATGCATAAGTAAGCGGCTTGTGGTCGGTGAGGACAAAAAACTCTACGCCTTCAAGGAAATAGCAAAAATGTCGTATGGCAGCGTACACGGCCAGCAGTTCTCTCCCGAAGGCGCTGTAGTGGCACTCGGTAGGCGTTAGATTTTTTGAAAAGAAGGAAATCGGGCACCAGATTCCCCCGACTAGCTGCTGTAATACAGCCCCGATGGTTGTATTGGAGGCATCCACCATTACACTTTGTGGGTCACCGGACCTGGGGTATTCAAGCAGTGCGGCGTTCGCCAAGGCGTCCTTGACCTCGCAGAAGGCTTCTTTTGCTTCTTAAGACCAAGAGAGAGTGTCTGAGCCATTTCGTGAAGTGGCCCGCAGGTCGTGGAGAGGTTGAAGGATCTCGGCACAGCGGGGAATAAAACAGCAATAGAAGTTTACCGAACGCAGAAATTCCCGGAGCTGGCACTTGGCGATCGGCTGCGCAAATCCTTGCACGGCGTCAACCTTGTTGGGTTGAGGAAGAACCCCTCAGGCGGAGATGACTTGTCCAAGAAACGAGAGCTGTCGCACGCCAAGCTCGCATTCGACCATGTTCACGGTGACGCCATGCTCCACTAAGCGCTGAAAGACGATGCGCAGATGATTCACGTGCTCTTCCGGAGTGCTGCTGGCGACTAGAAAGTCGTCAAGATAAGCTTGACAGAAGTTGAGACCACGTATAGCACCTCCATGAACCACTGGAATGCCTGACCCGCGTTTCGGAGTCCGATTGGCATTCGGAAGAATTCGAAAAGTCCGAAGGACATTGCGATGGTGGTCTTCGGAACGTCCTCCGGGGCAACGCGAATCTAATAGTTTGCCTGCACCAAGTCGTTTTTCGAGAAGATAGTGGCACCGCGAAGCCTCGTAGTGACATCGTGTATGTACGGTACCGGGTACCTGTCTGGAGTCGTCACCTACTTCAGTGCCCTGTAGTCCCCGCATGGTCGCCAGTCTCCCGGCGTTGACTTTGGCACCATATGGAGTGGAGATGCCCAGGCGCTCGACGAAGGTCTGATGATCCCCAGCTCCCGCTCCCGCACGTGTTCAAACTCTTGTCGTGTGACCTTCAACTTCTCTGGAGGCATACGGCAAAGCCACGCGTGCACGGGTGGGCCGCTGGTGGCGATGTAGTGGCGTATCTCGTGCTTCGCCGCGGCGCTGCCTGGCAGCTCCCTCGTCAACTCAGGGAACTCCTGCAGAATGCGAGTAAAACGTTCTGCATCAGACGGCCCGAGCAAAGTGGGGCACAGCGGAGAGTCTTTTGAGGGATTTCCTTGCACAGTTGCCTTCGACAAGAGATCGTGAAGGTGGCGGTTGCGCACGTCGACGAGAAGGCCGAAGTGCCGAAGAAACTCCGCACCCAAGATGGCGAACTTCACTGCTGCCACAATGAAAATCCACCGGAACGTTCTGTTCAAGCCTAAACCGAGTGGCAGTGAGCGATGTCCGTAGGTGGCGATGGTTGTGTTGTTGACCACCTGAAGGTGGGTTGCACTGGGGACACGACAATAGGTGGACCCAATCGGCAACACGCTCACCTCAGCGCTGGTGTCCACGAGGAATCGAAGGCCACTGTCGCGATCGGTGAGGAAAAACACAGATGAACTCCGTTTGAGGGCCTCTGGGACACTGGTCGTCCTCAGTGCCAGCCACTCCCGTTTCCCGCATCGTCGCTAGGAGGGATGCATTTGCGAACAGCGTTGTCATACCTCCTGTAATACCATCAGGTTCCCTGTTGCGCTGCTGGACGCTGGCGCTCCTCGGGAGTGCTGCAGGCCTGCACCGCTGCGACGGTATCGGCGAAGCGGGATATCTGATCTCGGATATCATGCAGTGCGGTCGCAGGCGCGTGCCCGGTGATGTCTGGCTGCAGCACTGCTACGAGTGGCGGAGTGACCGCCAGCACCGAGTCCGCGAGCTCGGTGAATGGAGACAGGTGTCTGTCGGCAGCTTAGGCACGGCCATGCGCACATTGACCGGAAGTCACTGTAGGAACAGCTCGCGAAGCAGTCTGTTGTCGGCATCGGTGGTGTTTGCGCCGGCCGTGTGCAACAGCTGCCTTATGTGGCGCAACAATTGGCTGGGGGTCCGGTCCCCTAGCTCGGTGTCGTGCAGTAGCTGCTGCAATCGCTGAGGCTCCGACAGCGTGATGCGACTGATGAGCAGCTGTTTGAGCGTGCTGCACGCGTTCTCTGCACGTGGAGCGACCAGCAGATCGCGTATTTCGCTCGCTACTGCCGCTGGGAGGCTTGCGACCACGTGGTGGTATGTTGTTTGCTCAGCGGCAATACGACGAGCAATGAATTGGGACTCCACCTGCAGAAACTATAGCTGCGGGTCCGCTGTCCAAAACGGTGGGAGCCTGATATCGACGGCGGAGATGGCCGGTGCATCAGGGGGGTCTCCAGGGCGTCGATCGCTCGAGAAAGGCAGTAAGACTTGTCTGGGTCACCACTGTTGAGACACGTGTACGCGCGGTAGAAGAAGACAACCGCGCAGCGTGAATCTCAAATGTCAACTCTTTTATTCGGGTTCCGGAGAGCAGTGGAGGGTGGCGCTGCCTGGTGCCTTCGCTCAACACCCTTGGTTTGTCTTGGATGCTGCCACAGTCTTGTCAGCCTCTCGATATGAAGAATGGTTTATGATCATTTGTTTAAATACCGCTATTTTTCTTTAATTTTTTTGCAGCACACTTTTGACGAAGCTGCATGTGGCCCATGACAATTCAGCAGAATACCTTTCTACGCAAATAGTACACACTGTCTCATTTTTGCATACGGTTGTCACGTGACCCAGACTCATGGATCTGTGACCCTCTAGTGTCACAGCTCCATGTGTCACAGCTCCATGTGATCCATGTGTCACAGCTCCATGTGTCACAGCTCCATGTGACTTCTAGTGTCACATCCTCGCTGTGACATTAGAAGGGCTAGGATACGAAAGGTTGCACAGAATGCCGAAAATAACCCCCCTTTACGTGCGAAGGAAGAGAGTCACCCTTCAACACGATCTTCAAGCAGCCTGAGTTTCTCAAATGGGCAACTTTTTTGATGACGCTGGCTTCTTTTGCGGGTTTGACCAGAACATCGAAGTTCCTGCTGGGAATAGTAGTATTCAAATCGTAGATTACTCTTGTGGTGACGTTAGAGCTCACCGGTACGTAAGAGCGAACTTTCATTCCACCAAGCTCGTCGACGTCCGCAGTGTTTTAGGCGCAGCAGCATGTGAAACGTCGATCGCCAATACGTGCTTACGCGTGTTAACTTCGATGTCTGTGGTCTTGTTTGGCACGAGTCCTTCCAGCATCACTGAAAAAAAAATAGTGCTCGTAACAGGTCTCCTTTGCACTCTCTCTAAGATGTTTTGACGAAGATGTTTTGATGTTCCGTCTCTTCGCCTTGCGGCACAGTTCAAGCTCGAAATCATTGTTATCGGAAAGCTCCTCGCTTATCAGTGAGTAGACATAGACGCCCCCTCACTGTCAGAGTCGCTGTAGGGTCCCGTATGCTTCCTGGAAACGGTCACCGCCGACGTCACGTAATTGGCTGACATCCGTGGAAGTCCACGTTCATTACCGACGGATAAAGTTATGATGTCTGAAGTTCACTTACTACAAGGCCAAAAAAAGGGAGAAAGAGAGAAACAACATTTATTTACGCATCCGGCGTGCGAGAACTCACCGGCCACGCAGGAGACCTACTAAAACAGTGTTCTGCCAAGCACACACTTCGTCGTCATCCTCGCCATCGTCGTTTTGTAGAACAATACTGACATAAATATATATATATATATATATATGAATATATATATATATATATATATATATATATATATATATATATATATAGGTTGAATGAACTCCCCTGGAGCATAGAACCAATGTGAATTTTGACAGTTGTGACTTTTTAACCTCTCCTTGTGTACTTTTTCTTGTTCGTAATCCATGGCTTCTTTCTGGGGGAGGGGGAATCGTGTGACGTATGAAGCGATGGTTGGTAGATGCCGAGAAGGAAGAAGTGACAGTAGAACTTGGCGTATGAGCCAGGCCACGTCTCCCAGTCATCATAGCGTCACACACACACGTATATATATATATATATATATATATATATATATATATATTCTAACAGACAGTAATGCCAAGGTACAAGGGAAGTTATTAGAACCAATTGAATGTAATGTAAATAAGAAGAAAGAAAAGTGGATGAAAAAATAACCAGCCGTGAGCAGGAACCTACGACCTTCGAATAACGTGTTCAATGCTCTAACCACTGAGCTACCACAGCGGCCTTCCCTCCATCCACTTTTTTGGGTTTATATGTGAATTTAGAAGTAGGAGTGACAGTCAGCGCCATCTATAAGCCAAACGACGAGTGTGAAAACACTCTTATGCGTATGTTTGGCGTCACGTAGGACGTGAACTTATTATGAGCGGGCAGCTGATCAATTGTCCCTCTTATACAACATAAACACACCAAGTCTGCCATCACGAGACCCTCGTTCAATGAAAATAAGGGAAAGAAGTGTATACCTAAGGGCTCACAACCTGACGGCTCGCACTCCTAGCCAAGAGCATTTGAAATGCGCCATTATTAATGCCCCTGAGGATGTGTTTGATCTTGTCAGCTTCGGGCATGGTGTCATTCGCACGTCAACAATAGTCGACGACGTCCTCAATATAGCTGGGGCAGTTTTCACCAGTCTGCTGAGAGCTGACGCGCAAGCACTGTTCTACATGCTGCTTGCGGACAACTGGCTGACCTAACACATCAAAACAAGACGTTTTGACGACGCTCCATGTGAAGAAGTTGTGTTTGTGGTTATTATAAAATAATTCGGCAATGCCAGTGAGATAAAATAAGACGTGGTCCAGCTTGTCGGCTTCATACCACTTATTATTAGCGCTCACCAGTTCGTTTTGCTCAAGGCAGTCTTCCACGTCGCTTCCATTCACACCACTGAAGACCTTCGGGTCCCGTAGCCTATGGGACGGCCAGGGCAGTTGAAGAACTGGGGCGAAGGCACAGATGGGTTGGCGTTGTCACTCTTGCCAGGCGGTAGCATGTGGCTTCGCAGCTCCAGCCTGTAGCGACGCGGTTAAACAGCACACTCCACTAAATGTGAAAAGGTTTATTAGTCGTTAATCGCAGCGGTGAACCATCGTAAAAACCGTCCAGAGGCCGGCACAGCAGCGACCCGAAGCATTAGCCGAGAGAGGTGGGCATTTGCGATGCTACTCGCTGTAGGCGCGTCTTCTTTCTTGCATACGGAATAAATTTGCTAAGTCTTCCCTACAAATAACATTACCGTATACCATAAGCTTAGTAGGCCCGAGGCCATCATCGCTATGGCCAAAAATCTTGTTAAGCCTTGACCAAGCTAATTCCTTTGTACTCATTACATCTCTGTTGTAAATGCCGTGTAAGTGTTTTCTCTATTCGTAACGCAACAGGCTGTCCACATTATTTTGTGGGGTTCTGAAACGTTTAAGTGTTTCCTCGTTCTTCTTTTAAAGACGATTGTCACTCTTGGGGACCTTCGATGCAAAATGTTTGGTCTGTCTGTCTGTTTGTCTGTCTGTCTGTCTGTCTGTCTGTTCACTTGTCTGTTCGTCCACCGTTACCGCGAACCGCGTACTTTAAACAGCACCAGCCGACACCTCGATCGGCTGACCCCATCCGCAGCGCCCACCGATGTTGCTCAAGAATCAGCATTCATACTTGTGCGATTGTCAATTAAAAAGCAAATATTGCGCATATCTGAGGCATCATAACTATAGGCATATATTCTGCATGTTCGTCTTTTACTAGAAAAGGCATACATTGGTAATTATAAGGACAGTATCACTTATCACGCTGCGCTGACCATCGAACGCTTGCACGGAAAGGCGAGTGTTTCCAACGCTTTGCTAAGAAGACACGGTGGTGGCCCCTACCCGTCGCCTTGCGTTCTACACCTTATCACCTGTGAGACGGGTGCGCACACTCTTCTCAGGGCCACGCGCTTTGTTTTCGGAAAATTGGCAGATCCCACGTACAGTGGGAATCGAGCATAAGCGAAGCACGAATGAGAAATGCTGTTAGGTAACTTCAAAGTCATCACAACGTTACGAAATGGAGGTAAGTTATGACGTACATGAATTCCATGTCATGATTACCATGTTTGCACGTTTCGTTTATTTTCGTCATCTATTAACGTCACCTGATACCAACTTTGGTATATATGAAGGTAGCGAAACGACCGTGAGTGAGCTATGAGCTTAGCACGAAATCATGTTTTACATGACATCTATATCATGATTATCATATTTGGACATGTCATTTACATTCGTCGTTCATTCACGTCACGTAATAAGAAATGTGGTATATGTGTATCTAGTGAAACGGCTGCGAGAACGCTGCGAGCGTAGCCTGTAGTCATATTGTCACGACGTCGAAACAGAGGTCTTGCGGGAGAAACTGAGACGCCAGAAGAAGGTAGGTTCTTTTAATAGAACGCGCAAGAGAGTTCTTCTTTTTAATCCATTTCGTTGTACTTCATGGCACATGCACAACTGTCATTGTCTTTCTTTTCGAAAAGCACGGGACATTTGCCTCCCTCCGAAAGAGGCATCGTCCCGATGCGCAACCTAGGCGCTCTACCAGGCGTATGAAGTGGTCGCGTCAACTGGATAAATACGGTTTCATACGCACGACGTGTACGACTTCGGGTAAATGATTTCGACGCTTAGAACTACAGTCAGTTTCGGGAACAACTTCATAGTTCACGTCGTTCAAGCGTCGCGTGACGCTGTATGGGCCAAAGTATCGTCTTAGCAGTTTTTCCGACAGTCCACGTCGACGTATCGGAATCCAGACCCAGACCTTGTCGCCTGGTGTGTAGCTAATAAACTTGTGTCGGGGGTCGTACCGTTGTGCATCTTGATGCTGTTGATGACAGATGCGAACACGCGCGAGCTGTCTGGCTTCCTCGGCGCGCTGAGTGAACTCTTCGGCGTCCACATGGATGTCGTCACACTCATGGGGCAACATGGCGTCCAACGTTGTCGTGACTTCGCGACCATAGATCAGACTGAACGGCGTCATTCCAGTGGTTTCTTGTCGAGCGGTATTATAGGCAAAACTCACGTACGGCAATATCTGATCCCAGTTTTTATGTTCCGTGTCATTGTACATGCTGATCATGTCTGTGAGGGTCCTATTGAGGCGCTCTGTCAGTTCGTTTGTCTGCGGATGGTAAGCGGTTGTTCTCCGGTGAGCTGTACCGCTGAGTCTGAGAACCGACTCCAAAAGTTCTGCGGTGAAGGCAGGTCCTCTGTCTGTGATCACTGCTGTCGGAGCGCCATGCCGAAGGACGATGTTTTCGATGAAGAACTGAGCGGCCTCTGCTGCTGTGCCGCGCTGCATAGCTTTAGTCTCCGCATAACGGGAGAGGTAATCGGTGGCCACGATTATCCATCTGTTACCTGTTGTGGAAGTTGGAAAGGGGCCCAGGAAATCCATTCCAATCTGGGTGAACGGCTTCGCTGGTGCTAGGACTGGATGTAAAAGACCGGCTGGCTTGCTAGGAGGCGCTTTGCGTCTTTGGCAGTCGGTGCAAGTTCGCACGTGATGGTTAACATCAGCAGGTAACTTTGGCCAGTAGTACTTGCATCGCAGTCGGCACAATGTTCGGGTGTAGCCTTGATGACCAGAAGTTGCTTCATCATGGCACGCTTCCATAATTTCTTTTCGAAGAGAGGCAGACACGACGAGCAAGTGCGGGTTGCCGGTTGGTGAGAAGTTTTTCTTATAGAGAACATCGTTTCGCAAGCAAAAAGATGGCAGTCCTCTGGCAAATAACCGCGGCACGTCCTTACGTCGTTCTTCTAAATATTCAATGAGTGGTAACAGCTCGTGGTCACTGCGCTGCTCCTGTGCAATAGTGGCCGTGTTGACGACTCCCAAGAATGCCGCGTCGATGTTTTCGTCATCACGAGCGACAGTCTCAACTGGCGACCGTGAGAGACAGTCGGCGCCAGTGTTCAGCTTCCCAGATTTATAGACGATGGTCATGTCGAACTCTTGAAGTCTTAGGCTCCAGCGCGCCAAACGGCCAGATGGATCTTTAAGGTTGGTGAGCCAGCACAAAGAGTGATGGTCGCTAACAACCTTGAAGGAGCGGCCGTACAAATATGGACGAAATTTGATGACCGCCCACACCATGGCGATATACTCCTTCTCGGTAGTCGAGTAGTTCTCCTCCGTGCGAGAGAGAGTTCTGCTGGCGTAGGCTATTACTCTTTCACAGCCGTCTTGCCACTGCACCAGAACGGCACCCAGACCTACATTGCTGGCGTCAGTGTGAAGTGCTGTAGGGGCTTCCTGGTCGAAGTGCGCGAGGACTGGAGGTGTTTGCAGGCGTTGTCGTAGTTCATTGAACGCCATTTGCTGTTGGTGACCCCAAAAGAAGGGGACGTCCTCACGTGTGAGTCGTGTCAATGGCGCCGCAATAGACGAAAAGTCCTCAATAAATCGCCGGTAATAGGCACACAACCCTAAAAAGCGTCTCACGGCCTTTTTGGCGCATGGTGCAGGAAATTGCGCTACGGCGTCTATTTTGGCCGGGTCAGGTCGAACACCCTCGTGACTGACGACGTGGCCTAGGAAGCTGAGTTCGTTAAAACCAAAATGACATTTTTCCGGTTTTAAAGTAAGGCCGGCCGAACGTATGGCTTGGAGGACGGTGAATAAACGGCTGAGATGTTCCTCGAATGCTGCTGAGAATACAATAGCATCGTCCAGATAGACCAAGCAAGTTTGCCACTTCAAGCCTGATAGTACGGTGTCCATGAGACGCTGAAAAGTGGCTGGCGCCGAGCACAACCCAAAAGGAAGCACCTTAAATTCGTATAGACCATCGGCCGTCACAAAGGCCGTTTTTTCACGATCTCTCTCGTCGACTTCTATCTGCCAGTAGCCGCTTCGGAGGTCCATTGAAGAGAAATAGCGCGCATGACGCAGCCGATCGAGTGAATCGTCTATGCGGGGCAGTGGATAGACGTCTTTCTTCGTGACTTGGTTCAACTTGCGATAATCAATACAGAAGCGCAAGCAGCCGTCTTTTTTCTTGACCAAAACCACGAGGGACGCCCAAGGACTTTTCGAAGGTTGTATGACGTCATCCGCGAGCATCTTGTGTACTTGCTTCTGAATCTCCTCGTGCTCTTTTGGAGACACAGGGTAGGGGTTTTGCCAAATCGGTCGCGTGTTGTCTTCAGTAATGATGCGGTGCTTGGTCAATGGTGTTTGCTGTACCTTTGACGTACGCGAAAAGCAGTCTTCGAATTGGTGTATAAGTTCAAGCAGGCGCTTCCTATCAAAGGACGGTAGCGTAGCGCAGATGTCCTCCGACAAAGTTGTCGATGCGGGGACAGCCGCGTCATCTGGTTGCAAGGTAAAACAATCCCCGGCTTGGTCTACATCGTCGTAGTAGGCAATTGCGGTACCCTTCTGGATTTGACGGTGCTCGTTGCTGAAGTTTGTGAGGAGCACTTCGGCCTGTCCACCAGTAAGCGCCAGGACGCCCCCCGCGATGGAAATGCCTTGCGTGAACAAAAGAGTGACTATGTGCTCCGCTATGGCATCTTTATAGCAAGGACACCCACTGGACACCGACACAAGGCAACAGGATCTCGGTCGGAGTGTCACATCGTCGGCTATTCGCAAACGGCCGCGCGGTTCTTCACTGCTGTTGTCGGCATAAGGATGAGCGCAAAACGCCACCATACGTTGAGGGATGTTGATAACAGCGCCATGATCTTGAAGAAAATCCATGCCCAAAATTAACTCTTTACAGTAGTCTGGCAACAGGACGAAAGTGGCCACGAAGCTAGAATCTCCGATGCGAAGTCTAGTGGTGCATTTACCCGTAGGTGTCATCAGCTGACCACCAGCACTCCTTATGTGCGGCCCTGCCCACGGTGTCTTGACCTTTCTGAGGCGGTCGGCGAGCTCTTGTCGCATGATTGAGAAGTCGGCGCCAGTGTCGACCAGTGCTGTAACGTGATGTCCGTCAATGAGAACGCTCAGATCGGCACGTACAACTTCATCAGCATTATTATTCGTCGTCGTATTCATCTTCGTTGTCGTCATACCTTCTTGCGATGATTGGGGGAACTTTTCAGTGTGTCGACGATTGGCAACCTTGCCCCCCGAGGTCGCATCAGTTAGGTTCCCCGGCGCGGGCTCGGCGAACGGCCTCTGGTGACGTCCGCGTAGCTCTGAGGGAAGTCACGGTGACGCGCAGGTGATGGAGATCGCCAGCGACGCGGTGGGGTTGCTTGAGCAGGCGATAGTTGATCGGCATCGTGGGCACGACGGTCTTCGGAGCGGAAAGAAGCGGGACGAGAAAAGTTCCCGAACCCAGAATCGCCGTGACGGCAATAGCGGGCAATGTGATGAGGTTCTCCGCAGCGGTAGCAAATAGGTCGACGGTCGGCCATGCGCCACAAGTCAGTTCGGCGAACTGGTGGTCGTCTCGTAGAATCTCGTTGCCACCAAGGTACGGCAGTGGGTCCTGGTTGGAAGGGCGTCGCCACAAATGTCGGTGGAGGACGACGGACCACATCAGCGTAGCTCGCTGGATGTGGCTCAGGATTTGGCGCGGGTGGTGTAATGGCTTGCCTCAACTCCTGGCGGACGATTTCGGCAAAAGATGCGACTGGCGGTTGGGCAGGGGGAACGCAGAGGGCCCGAAGTTCCTCACGCAGTATTTCCCTAATCATTTGTCGCAGGGAACTTTCGCATACGGCAGTGTTCTGAGCTGCAGCACTTACTGCCGTGTGGTTCTGCAGGCGGTCAAAGTGTCGGCGTCGTTGTTGCAGTGCGCGCTCGATGACTGTCGCCTCTTTTATGAATTCATCTACAGTTGTAGGTGGATTTCGTACGAGGCCCGCAAACACTTGTTCCTTAACACCCTGCATTAGGTGACGCACCTTCTTCGACTCGGGCATGTCAGGGTCAGCTCGTCGAAACAGACGGATCATACTCTCTGCGTACATGGCGGCTGTTTCATTGGGTTTTTGCACACGTGCCTCAATCACTTGCTGTGCACGATCCCGTCGGTCCGAGTTCAAAAATGTAGCGAGGAGCTTTCAACGGAAGTCTTCTCAAGATTGGAATGTAGCCTCGCGGTTCTCATACCACGTGCGAGCGCTATCTTCTAGTGCGAAATATGCACGGCCAAGTTTGTGCTGTTCGCTCCAGTGGTTGGATACAGCGACCCATTCGAACTGTTCGAGCCAGTCCTCGACATTCTCGTACTCTTCCCCACAGAAAACTTCAGGAACGCGAGGATGTTCAAGAGTTACCTGCGAGGGAAGAGTGGTCTGCGATGGCGGGATAACCGTGGATGTCGTAGGAGCTGCCATGCTGGAAAGAGGCGGAACAGGTGCGGACTCTTGACTTAGGCCCAGTAGGCGCCGACTGAATCGATGCACTGGAGTCGTGACGAGGGGCTGAGTCTCTGGACTAGGTGAACGGGTCCGAGCAAGACTGTCCTGCATCAGGTTGTAGGCTCCAGCACCTCCACCAGTGTCATGACGTCGAAACAGAGGTCTTGCGGCAGAAACTGAGACGCCAGAAGCAGCTGGGTTCTTTTATTAGAACGCGCAAGAGAGTTCTCCTTTTTCATCCATTTCGTTGTACTTCACGGCACATGCACAACTGTCATTGTCTTTCTTTTCGAAAAGCACGGGACAATATTTCACGTCAAGCGCACAAGATTATCAGGTTTGGACATCTCTTTTACCTTCGTCGTCTATTCACTCCCGGCAATACCAAATTTGGTAAGTGTGAAGCTAGCAAAGCCATGGCGAGCCTGTCATGAAAGGCCCATGTGATGGCAGGCTCGCCATTTATTGTGATTGTTAAGGGGCGTTCGTCACTATGTTTGCTTAGAGCGGACGAGAAAGGATTAACATGAACTTTTTATTTCATGGCATGGGTGGAACGGCTGACGGCGCACGGATACGCTACCGTGTGCAGCGCCGTTGAGTCGGACGTCGCGGCCAACCCAGCCGTCAGGGTCGCAACTCCGGAGGTTCAGGATCAGGCCACGGCTCACGAGGACTACACCCGGTAGGCCTCGCCCACGAACCTGCTCCCGGGCACTCTACCCAGGCAGGAGCCGTTCGGGAGGTCTCGGCCTTGGACCTTGAACAGACACACCAGAGCATGACCTGGCCGACACGTACGGGCCCCACGTCCGGCTCAGGAACGTTGCCAGGAACTCGTCCTCTTGAGCAGCGCACCGCTTCGTCTGCCTTCCTGGCCTCCACCCTCGAGCTCTTTTTCGCACGTTTCTCGGTACGGCTCGGCACCGCTGGTGATCCTCGATTCAGCCAGCAACTCCCCTGGCCCCTCGATCCTCGGCCACCCTGGACCTCGCCCGGCTCCGTGGTCCTCCGTGCACACGCCCGCGTCTCGCCCAGCAGAACGTCTCGCTCGTCCCTTGCCGATGTGCGACACTCTGGTGACACCGGCGCTTGATGGCCTGGGTGCGACTACTGAGCAGTCAACCCGCATCGGAGACGCGATGCTCCATGCGGGGAATGGCCAGCCGTCCAGTGAAGAGCGTGCGCCGAGACGCGATGCTCGACGCAACCGTATACCATTAGCCAGGCCACGTTCATCGCTGTGTCAACGGCTGACCGCGGAGACGCCTCGCCGAGATCCGCGATGCCCTCGGCAAGGAAGAGAACAGCAGGCCAGGCCGCGCCTGAGATGCAGTACTCGTGCCGGCAATGCCGCCCCAGCTGGTGGTTGGACGGCAGCAGCGTGGACGGCCGCGTTCCCTGGCCGGAACCTGGATCGCCTGCGTGCGACGCTTCGGCCCCCTGTCTCCCGTCTCCCGCTGCTCCGGCTCGTCCCCAGCCACACAGCCTACTGCCACGTAATGGTCGCACGTGGCCCAATCGTGGCACGCCACCTCTATGGGCCACCACTGGTCATCAGCTGACTGGCGCACAGTTGCCTCGTAATCGCACGTGCCTTCTTCTCTTCTTCTGCATTTCTTGTTGTCGCCTTCGTGTTACCTGCACTCCGCTTGTCTTCTTCAGTTTTGGTTTGACGTTCCTCGGCGTCTTTGAGTCCTTTCTTTACAGCCCAATATACTCCGACGCAACATTGATGAACGCGCAGGCTGGGCGCAGCAACACCACGCTAGGGAAACGCGAGCACTCAATAGTCTGAAGCAAGGAGCGACCCGCACGACGAGTGTCCGTCGGTGCGGTCCGGTGCTTTTCGAAGTGGGTGGTTGGGCCCTGGCTGGCTGCTTGGGCGTCAGCGTCGTCGTCTGCTGTTTGGTGGTCACTAGGTTGCCTTGGGTGAGTTGAGTGGTGTTGCGTCGGCGGCGTCGGACGGCATAGGGCACTTGATAGTGGTTTGGGCAAGCGCGAGCGCCCGCAACGGGGGCTTGTCCGCACAGTGCACATTTTGGTTGAGCACACTCATCTACATTACGGGTGAGTCGAACACCACAATGCAAACAAACTTTTGCGGTCGGAGTCTGGCACATGTCCTGGTGGCGGTGTCCGATGCAGCCGCAGATGCGACAAGTGTCTATTTGCAGTGGCCTACCAATTACTTGACGAGTGGGGAGTGGGGGGGGGACAAGCTTACCTAATTCGTTATCGAAATGTATATATATATATATATATATATTTATATATATATATATATATATATATATATCCTGCCCACGGCAAGTTATCTTTTCACCCACTTTTCTTCATATTTACATTACAATTCGGTCTAATGTCTTCCCCTATACTTTCCTTGACGTTATTGTCTGTTAGATCTCATTATATTGTGTAAAACACAGAAAAAACGAGCCCTTAAATATACACCTCTTTCCTTAACTTATAATTATATATATATATATATATATATATATATATATATATATATATAGAGAGAGAGAGAGAGAGAGCATTCGAACAGTGGGTCATCTTCTCCAGCGCCTTCTAGTGGCTCGCCCTTTTCATAAAAAAGAAGAGCCGCTCGCGCATAGAGTTGGCACCAACCATTGACAGGCGCTGTCGTACATCATCGACGAGTGTCCGCCAATAAATGTCTTAACAATTTGGTGGAGAGTGCTGAGAGTGCTGTGCTCTTCAAACACCTTCGGTTCGCATTCGATGCCCTTGGAGCTTCGATCCCGCACTATGCTTTCTACCATGCACCAAGACGCCGCTCGGCAAACGCTTCCTCCTGCGCCGACGCCGTGTTCCGGTGTCACCCACATCCGCGACTCTCCTCTCTTCACCGGTGCGGATGGCACCGACGTCGACAACTGGCTCGCCATGTATGAATGCGTCAGCGTCCCCAATAATTAAGACGAGGCAGGTAAACTCGGTAACCTGGTTTTCTACCTCGCGGGTGTGGCCGGCATGTGGTACAACAACCACGCATCCGATTTCCCGACTTGGTCCGCTTTTAAAACCACCATTGTCAACGTGATCAGCCGTCCTGCCGTTCGTAAGCTGCAAGCTGAACAGCGGTCACGTGAACGAGCGCAGCAGATCGTTGATTTCTTCACAAGTTACATCGAGGACATTCTTGACTTGTGCAAGAAAATGAACGCGAAAATGTCAGAAGCTGACAGAATCACGCACGCTCTAAAAGGCATCGCCGACGATGCTTTCATTATGCTCCTGGCCAAGAACCCTCGCGCTGTAGCAGATATCATTACACTAAGCCAAAGTAACGAGGAGCTGATGCGGCAGCGCTTGATGGCACTTCGACCGTCCTCTTGTGACGCTGATCTCTCGGCCTTGTCAACAGTTCCTGCCACACAAGCTTGCTCGTCGAAATCAAGTTATTCGTGCATGAGGAAGTTGCCCACTAGTTCTTTTTACTGGCTTTTGCTTCCCCACAACAAGCTCAACAGCTATCAAGCACACTTCTGCCTCCGCTCCACCGAGCCATTCAGCCGGAAATCGTGGAGGTCGTTCCTGAGTTCCACCAGCCGCCTCCCGTATCTGCGCCACTCAGCTACGCCCAAGTTGTCACCAGGCAGCCTTCACCAATTCCTGTGACTGGCCCCCTTGGTTACTCCGAAAAAATCGCCAGGCCCAAGCCTTAGGAGAAACTGCACCGCCTACATATGCCGACGTCATCCACCTGCTCTGAGTGCCGCCCACTATGCAGTCAGATCAGCAGCTGGCTCGGCCATTGCGTTCTGTGACAAGGATTGGACCCGCGAACCGATTGAACATTTCTGACAATCGCCCCATCAGTCTTGCTTGCGGTTGCGCCAAACACGTAGCATGCTATTGCAATCGTGTGCAGCAACCGCATGTCACCTGCAACTTTCCCAGCCAATCGAGCTGCTTTTATGACCCACCGCCACCTATGTCACCGTCGTCCCACCCCGCTCTGTCATACCACCATTCACCATCTCCGCGACGTCGCTCACTATCGCCGATGTGGCCACGTCCCCTCGAGAGTGACCAGGAAAACTAGAGATCGCAGTTCACGACGCAAGGGCTGCGACGCTGTTGAACTGCGAAAGCCCTCAGGAAAGCCCATCGAACGTGATAGACGTGCTTGTGGATGGTGTTCGTACATCTGCCCTTGTAGATATTGGAGCCACCGTATCCGTCATGGACGCAAACCTTAGCCGATTAGTGCGCAAAGTGACCGCGCCACTTTCTGGGCTTACCCTCCGCACAGCCAGCGCCCAAAGCATTCACCCTATGGCGATGTGCACAACCCGCCTCGTGATTCAGGGCGTGATGTATGCCATCGAATTCATCATAATTCCTTCATGCTCTCACGATGTCATCCTAAGATGAAATTTTCTCTCCATGTCATGACGCCATCATTCATTGCACGTCAGCAGAAGTAGAGCTCACACAATTCTCTTCTTTGACGCCGGCCGACCGCCCATCTTCTGCAAGCAAGTTACTTGTCAGCGACGACACGCTAGTGCCTGCAAACTCGTCCGCTGCGGTGTCAGTCGACTGCTCAAGTCTTTCCGACACCGCTGCACTCCTCTAGCCATCTTATCGTGTTTTTACCAGAAAAGGCTTGCTGGTTTCTTTCGTGACCGTGCAAGTCACTCGCGGACGCACCACTATTTTTGTCCTGAACTCATCCCCGTATAGTGTTACGTTGGTGCGAGGAGAATGTCTCGGCCGCGTGGAACTGATCGAAGACGCACAAGTTATAAATCAACCCGATGATACGCACTGCCGATGTTTCGGTACGCTTAGTGCTGTTTATACATCTGCTTCATCATCCGCTGATGTATTCGGTGCCTCTATTACCGGCAACCTTATGCCGGTTCAGCGTTCCTAGCTTCTAAGCCTGTTGGAAGAATTCCCCTCTTCTTTCGATGTCGCTCAACCTTCTCTCGCCCGCACATCCACTGTTACGCATCGCATCGACACAGGCGCGCAACCACCACTACGGCAACGTCCATATCGCGTATCTCCACCAGAAGGCCGTGTAATCAATGAGCAAGTCGACGACATGCTTCGCCGCGATGTTATTCGACCCTCTAACAGCCCCTGGGCGTCTCCTGTCGTTCTCGTCACGAAGAAGGATAGTTCTGTGCGGTTTAGTGTGAACTACCAATGCCTCAACAAAATCAATTGTAAATACGTGTATCCACTACCACGGGTACTTGACGCGATTGACAGCCTGCAAGGAGCCGAATTCTTTTCATCCCTCAATTTGCGCTCAGGGTACTGGTAAGTGTTTATGGCTGAGGACGCTCAAGTAAAGACCGCTTTTGTAAACTACTTGATCGAACCCAACGAACTATCTTCAGACATGCGCCATCGAAGACACGACATTGTCAACGTGGAGCACCTCAAGGCTTACCACACCACCCGCTCATAATAACCAGCTGGTAGGCCGCCAGGCGGCTCCCTCTTCGTACACGGGGTAGTTGTGGAGAAGCATTTCAACAGTGGGTGTTCCTTTCTAGCACCTTCTAGTGGGTCGCCCTATTCGTAAAAAAGAAGAGCAGCTCGTGCAGAGAGTCCGTCCCCGCCATTGACCGTCGCTGTCGTGCATCATCGACAAGTGTCTGCCAATGTACGTCTTAACACTATATATATATATACATACACACACACACACACACACACACACACACACACACACACACACACACACACACACATATATAGATATATATATATATATATATGTGTGTGTGTGTGTGTGTGTGTGTGTGTGTGTGTGTGTGTGTGTGTGTGTGTGTGCGGGGATAAACGACAGATGAACGTGCGTATTTCTTCCAAAGTTGAGAGCCTGAGGACAGTGGGGACTCCCAACACGTGGTTCACTATTATCATCATAAATCTTTCATATATCGTTTCATATATCAATGAGGATATGCACTTGTGTGGTGTGGTTATGACTGTATCAAAAAAATTGGAAGAAATACTCAGTTTTCTACTAGGAAGTACGGGGTATGCGCAGAAACATGCAAACGGACAGTGCTGGGACATATACCAACGTTGTCACGTCTAAATATGATGATGGGAGATGTACACGGGAGATTAGTAAGTTGCGCGATCATCTCCGAATAGGCGCCTCTTACATCCCATCACTTTGTGGATATGGCGGCAATTTTTTCGCATCACTTCAAAACTCTGCATTAGTACAATTGGTTGATCCTTGACGAGTAAGAGAGTTGAATAACAGAACATCACGTGTGCGCTTCTTCAGGTCTACTCAGTGCGAAAAACCACAGATTTACCTATCTGCCTGCTTCGTGGGATCAAGTTTCAGAGAAAGGTTATAAGCTGAGCTTCACACTGCTCGATTTCACTGTTTTATTCGTTGCCAATTTGAATGCTGCTGCCACCTTTACAAGGTACCATAGGCAAAGTTGATCACTGATTCGAGTGATCGAAAATCTCGGCACAAACCTTTTTTTCTCTTTCATTAGACAAAACCAGACACTGAAAAGAATTCGTCACACTCATAGGCTCACAGCAGCTTCGAAAGAGCGGCATTGATGCTATTCCTTTTCTACGGAAGAAAATGATTTTCGTGAAGCAGCAAGTGCTCTCATTATTCCATAAAAACTTTGCTCATTCTATCTGTTGCTGCATCAGTCAGCCAAGCACAGCAAAAGAAAAGCATGAACCAGTGATGTAATCTTATGGGGCCCTGTTCAGGGCTGGCCAGATTTGCGATGCTACAGCACAAGGCACGAAAGCGTTTTACAAGGGCCCACTGCAAAGAATCTACTAAAAAAATTTACAGCAGAATCGTTGGAAATATTTCAACATATGTAAAATTTTCTCGTAATATATTGATTCCCTCGTAACTATATGACAGAGTGATTACTGCGGTCAAAGAGAACGTGGCCTTAATTGTTTGTTTCCCCATCGTGCAGCCAACACTCACCACTGTTGGAAGTGAGAGGGAGCTTAGCCGCCCTCCCCTTCTTCTTGGCTGGGGGCTAGCGCCCCCATTGCCCCCCCCCCAGCTGATACGGCTATGTCTATTTGTCTTTTGTACAACGTGCAACGCAGCAGTAACATACCGCAGCACCCGTAGTTTGGTACTTTCAGTCCGTTGAATAGGAGCATCACAGTAGTCGTATTCTTGATGCGGAGCACGCCGAGAAGCATCGGGTTGTGCAGCGTCAGAAAGAGGCGTTGTAGTTACGAGTCTGGTAGGTCGGCCTTGATCCCTCGCACGCCACCTCGGCTGGTGTTGCAAGGTGCGGCGACGTAGACACAAACGGGGTAGTGTTGCTCCATGAGGGTAATCTCACGCACGTTAGCGTACGCTTCAGCGTTGACGGTACTCGGTGTACTTACAACGAACATATTTTCCGTGTCGTTGGTACACACAATTCCTTCATCGGCAGCGGCTGGCGGGAGCCGTGCTTCGAGTAGTAGTGAACCTAAAATTCGATCCTGCTGGACTTATGGACGTTAAATCCTCCGTCTGAGTGAACGACGACCCGGCATTGATCAGCGGGTAGAGGCGGGAGGCAGCTGGCGGCTGCCACCTTCTTCAATGCTCCGGCATACAAGGCGCCGCTAGGGACGCGATGCTGTTTGCCGGTAGCTTGTAGCGGGCTTGCGGGGTGTTTTTTGTGAGCAGCAATCCAGCCAAGTGCATTGTCTTCTTGTACGGTGATCACCGAGCGGCGAGAACGTCAGCGTCAGATGAGGTGCGTAGTCGTGGTAGACTTACGCGATGCCTAGCGGGTGAGATTAGAAAGATGTTCCAAAGGAGGATGAAAAGGGGTGTACTGGGTCAAACGTGTTGGGCGGTTGTGCCCCAGAACTTGCCGAAGATGACAGGTAGGTAATCCAGAAAAATTATCCACACTTGGTCGATGAAAGCAAAGCCGAAAGGCGAAGCCGATGCGGAGGCGTCCGCTCGTCTCGCTGCCTTTTGGCGGTTTCAGTGCGTGGTTAACGGAAGCTGAAAAAGTTTCGCACGGCCTGCCCGTACGTCAGGGGTGCGGCCACAGACTGTATGAATTTTGAACAGGTGACACGACCAGCCGTAGACTGGATGGCAGGCGCATAGTTGACAGGCGTGGCTGAAGGCGGCTCCTGTCACGCAAGGGAATCAGCGTGGGCGACTTTCTTGGAGTTCACACTTTGGAGCGTTGCGGCCAGACTGCAGGTAGGCTCGTGAATGTAGGGCAGTTAAGAAGCTTGGCGGGCAACTTCGTCGCAAACTCTTCAGCCTTCTGAAGCAACGTGGAATGGTTATTTAGATGTCAAGAGCGGACAGAGGCTCAGCACATTGCGGAGGCTTCCGACTCAGAGTGCTCTGCTTCTACAGCTTGTCATCGCTCTGAAAAACTAATTACTTTCTAAACGGTGGTCATATTTCTAATCAAGACCATTCGGATTGCGTGAACAGTCTATGCCCTAGAATATTTGCACGATGTTGTAAGCTTCGGACATGGTGTCATCGGCACGTCTATAAAAGTCGACGAAGTCCTCAGTGTAGCTTGTAAAGCTTTCTCCCTCCTGCTGTGTGCGCACGCGCAAGCGCTGTTCTGAGCGCTGCTTGTTGACAGCCTGCGACTGATCACTTCTGAGGAGGCGATCTTGAAGACGCTTGGTGTGTTTGTGGTTGATAATCCACAATAATAAAAGCTGTGCGTCTATTTCTCCCGTGAGGGACGCAATCAATTGGTGAGCAAGAAAGTACCAAGGGAATAAAAAGTAGAAGTGGCTCACCTCAGCAATGATCTACAAACGCGAGCTACGGAATGAAGGGCGGAGGGATGGGCGGACCAACAGACAAACCATAAACTAGGAAGTGAGCTCACGCGAGTCAAGCACCAGCCCACTAGTGACCTCATTCCAGGAGCTTCTACGCCTTCTCCCGTGCTTCGTGTGACGTCACACCTCCTCAGGCATCTGCAGCACAGCTGTCAATAAGCTGGGGAAAGCTCGTCAACGTCAGCTAGTGTCGCTTACGCTCACCAAGGTGGACATCTGGGCTTGTTGGTAAGCCATGATGGAGAACGGTAAAAACGCACTGGAAACAAGGACACAAAGAAGGCACACATTCTGTCTTTCTTTGTAGTTCACGCTGCAAAAGAAAGACAACATTTTTTGCGAACTATATTTTACAATGAAAGCATTATTCGATCAGTGTGCACACGATCCGAATGCAAGTGTCCAGACCACCCAAAAACCACGCTTAGTTTTAAAGCATACACTAACAAGGTGAAGTATTGTACGACAATTTGGCGCAAAACAGAATTGAGTGTCAGGAATTGAGATATGATTCTCAGGAGGAAAGTCAGGAACATCGCAAAATGGGTAGAGAGAATGAGAAGCAGACAGACGGAGAGGAATAGATATAGAGAAAACATACAGAAAAGAAGGTGGAGGACCAACTACACATGGATACCCATAAACACTGTTTTAAAAAGAAAGAGAACAAAAGGAAGAAAGAAACAGACAGAAAGACTACAAAATATGCAAACCAACATGCACATAACAGAAGTTTGAAAAAAAATTACACCATCTGTGTTAAGGGTACCATCTGGAGACGCGAAGCAGTGGGCGCTAACGCCTACACTGATAGCGGCGTTGTCGCTGGCACTCATTGCGGTGTTCCGCAGGAGAGAAACCCAGGGAAGTGCAAAGCACGCAATATAGGACCGGTGTTTCCTACTGGAACACGCTAATGGCTGCTAGTGGGTAGTCAGAGACAAAATACTCCGGCTGGACACAGAGACTAGCAGACGGCTTTTAGCATAGAGTTTCATACAATAATACCTACAGATGAAGCTGGCGGTTTGACCGCGTACCTCAATGGAAATTATGTGGAGTACAGGCTTTGGATTCTATAGAGTTAGCTAGTGAACTGTGTACAGACCTTTTTTTACAGTCGGGGCCACTGCAAAAGCAGTGGCCCCGACTACAGCGTGTTAATGCCTCAAATTCAACAGTACATCAAGGAGGAAGTTGCTCGACAGCTCTCTCTTGTCGCCATCATCAACGAGACCCCCATAACACTGGACCGATCACTTCGCCGTGCTATTCAGACGAGGCTGCCGAGGCTCCTCTTCGCCCGCGTCCCCAATATCAGTGGCTGCACCGCTGACGTATGCAGAAGCCGTCGGCCGACATCCTGCCCAACCGCCGCTACCTTCATACAGTCCAGCAACCAACTACTACAGGTCACCAGTTTCGGTTTATTCGGTAAAGCAGCCCTTTGCACCACCTCGAGCACCTGTAAACTCTTGGCGTACTCCGGATAACCGGCCCGTATGCTACAACTGTGGTATTCCAGCACATGTCGCGCGCTACTGTCGTCGCCGTGGATTCTATTTTAATGATGTTCAGCATTCTAGCAACATAGCTCGGCAATCAGAATCGCATGTGACACCTGATTCACGTGACCCCCCGCTGACGTCGACCAGACTTCAGCTGACATCGATCTCCTTTACCCCGTATTCGGTCTCCTTCCCCCATGCTTCGCCGTTCCAACCACGCCCAGGAGGAAAACTAACAGTCGCAGTTCCTATGGCAAGAGCTGCGCCACCGACAAAATTTCCAAGGCCTCATCTTTCGCCCCCTAACGAGATTGCCGTGTTTGTGGACGGTTTCACCACCACTGCTCTTGTCGACACAGATGCCGCTATTTGTAAAATCAGTGAAGTGTTACGCCGCAAACTGAACAAAGTGACGACTCCACTGGTTGAAATTTCTTTAGCACAGCGAGTTTGCAACACGTCCAACCTTCTGCCACATGCACTGCTCGTGTTGTGATTCAAGGAGTTCTTTACATCGTTGAATTTGTCGTCCTTCCGCATGCGTCTCATGAAATCATCCTGGGATAGAACTTTCTCTCCGCTAATCATGCGGTTGTCGACTGCGCTCGTGCTCAACTTGTTTTGTTTCCATTCAGCACGACATTCATAGATCTCCCTCGCTCACCCAAAAAGGTGATCGTCGCCGCTGACGTCGTCATTTCTGCTTTGTCGGTCGCCGCAGTATCTCTTTTGTGCAACTCCGTTTCCGATTCAACTGCCCTCTTTATGCTGTCACAAGAATGCGCTCGTCGCCGGAACCTTGTCGTCCCGTTTGCCGTCATAACACTTGGCAATGGCTCCAGGCCGTGTACGTGTGCAATCCGTTCCCTTGTCCCGCTACCTTATTGCATGGCGAATGTATTGGGAGTCTTGACACTTATGATGACATCTTTCCTTTCGATGCCCGTTCTGATACAACATTGATGTCCGTGGATGCTGTCACAGCTGCCACCGCGCCCTCACTACCTGACGAAGACGTTCTGTTGCGCAGCGTAGACACCGGCCTTACGCAAGACCAGCGCAATCAGCTCATTCAACTTCTTGACCGTTTCCGCGCCTCCTTCGCCCACGGACAACCTCCCTTGGGACGCACGTCAGATGTCGCTCACCATATCGACACCGGTCATCATACTCTATTTCGCCAGCGCCCCTACCGCGTCTCGCAGGCTTAGCGTGACGTCATCACTCAACACGTCGACAATATGCTGCAACGTGGTGTTATTCAGCACTCACACAATCCTTTGGCTTCGCCAGTGGTCCTCGTGCGAAAAAAGAATGGCTCCATCAGGTTTTGCGTGGATTATCGTCGACTAAACAACATCACACGCAAGAATGTTTATCCCCTGCCACGCATTGATGACGCCTTGGATTGCCTTCAAGGTGCGCATTTTTTCTCTTCACTGGATTTGCGCTCTGGATATTGGCAAGTGCCAATGGCTGAACCAGACTGTCCAAAAACGGCGTTTGTGACCCCTGACGGCTTATATGAATTTAGTGTAATGCCCTTCGGTGTTTGCGATGCGCCTGCGACTTTTGAAAGAATGATGGACAGTGTTATCAGGGGACTTAAATGGCACATCTGTCTTTGCTATTTAGACGACATAGCTGTATTCTCGGCGAATGTCGAAACTCATCTTTCCCGTCTGGAACAAGTCCTCCAGTGCATTACGGCAGCCGGGCTGCAACTAAACTTCAAGAAATGTCGTTTTGGCGCCCGCAAACTCACAATTCTCGGCCACGTAGTTTCAAAACAAGGAGTATCGCCAGACCCTGCCAAACTGCGTGCCGTTGCCGTGTACCCCAAGCCTACTACCCTAAAGGAGCTTCGTAGTTTTGTAGGCTTGTGTTCCTATTTTCGGCGTTTCATTGGCAATTTTGCCTCTATAATTGCCCCTCTGACTCAGCTTCTTTCCCGTAGCGCGGACCTTTCTGGCTGGAATTCCCACTGCGATGACGCTTTCACGGCGCTGCGCCAGCTACTCACGTCTCCGCTAGTTCTCCGCCACTTCGATCCCAATGCACCCACTGAAATTTACACGGATGCAAGCGGTGTCGGCCTCGGTGCCATTCTCGCTCAACGCAAGGATGGCTGCGACGAGTACGTTGTTGCCTATGCCAGCCGTACCCTTCCGAAGGCAGAGTCCAACTATTCCGTCACGGAAAAGGAGTGCTTGGCTATCATTTGGGCTATAGACAAATTTCGTACTTACCTTCACGGACGCCAGTTTGATGTTGTCACAGATCACCATGCCTTATGCTGGTTAGCGCCCATGAAAGATCCCATTGGCCGCCTCGCTCGTTGGGCTTTACGCCTTCAGGAATACGATATCCGTGTTGTTTATCGCTCAGGACGCAGACATTCAGACGCCGATGCACTATCCCGTTCTCCACTGCCTCCTGACCTCGCCTGCTTATCAACTGCCATTTGCGATTCGTCATCGTTGAGCATCACTGACATGCCATCCGAAGAGCGCAAGGATCCTTGGATCAATTCTTTGCTCGACGTCCTCTCTCAGTTCGTCAGAAACGACTTTACGCTCCCTCTCTTGTGAAGCAAGACACTTTGCTGTCCGTGAAGGCTCGTTGTATCGCCGCAATTACGTGACGGACGGCCGTAGGTGGCTCCTTGTCATCCCTCGTCATTTGCGTTCGGACATCTGCGCTGCCTTTCATGATGAATCTAGTGTCGCAACGCTGGAGTATTTAAGACTTACTCTCGCCTTCGTCTAAGATACTACTGGCGCGGCATGTATCGGCACGTTCGCCAGTACGTTCGGTCATGCACCACGTGTCAACGACGCAAGACGCCTTCTCACATCACTGCTGGCCCTTTGCAACCCTTAACCTGCCCAGCGAGACTATTCGACCACGTCGGAATTGATATTTATGGTCCTCTACCCAACTCTCTTCGAGGCAACCGGTCGATTATCGTCGCCGTCGATCATTTGACACGCTACGCTGAAACATCTGCGCTGCCTGCTACCACTGCGAAAGGCGTTGCGTCCTTTCTTTTTCACCATCTCATTTTGTGACAGGGTGCACCTCGTGAATTACTGAGTGACCGTGGACGCGTGTTTCTCTCGAACGCCGTCGACGGCCTGCTCAAGGCATGTCGCACTGTCCATCGGAAATCCTCGGCATACCACCCTCAAACCAATGGCATGACGGAACGCTTTAACCGTACCCTTGGAGATATGCTTGCCGTGTACGCACTGACGACCACACTAACTGGGACCAAGTGCTCCCTTTTGTCACGTACGCGTACAACTCTGCACCACAAACAACCACTGGCTTTTCTCCTTTCTTCCTCCTGTACGGACGTGAGCCATCATGCTCTATGGACACCATTCTCCCTTACAGGCCTGATGTTTCCGAAGCGACGCCTGTTTCCAAAGCAGCTGCTTATGCCAAAGAGTGTCGTCAACTCGCTCGCTCATTTACCGCACAAGACAAATGGCGCCGGAAAACTGACCACGATTCCTCTGCGTCTAGTGTTCCCTACAACCCAAAAATGTTGGTTTGGCTCTGGGTCCCGTCTACCCCTCCCGGTCTTTACACGAAGCTTTCGTCCAAATACCATGGCCCCTACAGTGTGGTGCGGCAAACATCTCCTGTAAACTATGAAGTTGAGTCCATTGATCCACCTTCGGACCAACGCTGCCGTGGGCGTGAAACAGTACACGTATCACGCCTCAAACTGTGCTATGACCCCTTGTCGTGTCCTTTCCCTAGGTCGCCAGGTTGGCTACTTTCTGCGCGGGAAGTAATTGTACCGAAGCATAGTGGCGCCAGCTCTGTGCCAGCGTGAAAGAAGACGTTGACGTCCGTGTGTGGCTCGTGCTTGCCGGGTTCCTGCCTGTACCAGCTTGTTGCGGCTAACGTTTCTCGAATAATAACCTGTGTTTTTACGCTACCTTGCTCGCTGCAATATATATATATATATATATATATATTTATTTATTCAAAATTCAAAATACCTTACAGGCCCACTGAAGGGCATTGAGTAAGGGGGGCATCAGTATACAAACGAAATAACAATAAAGGAGAAAAGCAGACGAAAAAATATATGCATATATAAAAGATTACAAAAATCAAGGTGCAACAGCGTTATACAATGCTAGAGTGCAACAAAATCAGGTTGTCACGAAAAATTTCACGGTTACAAATGGATACTACAAACAGATTTCTACTTTAACTGAACAAACAATACGTGAGGCAAAACATAAGTATTTTAATATTACGCTCCCAAGTATTATGAAAACCGACCCAAGCAAATTCTGGAGTATTATAAACCCCAAGAACAAAAACACGGTACCCGTCCTAACCAAAGCAACCGGGGTTAAGTTATCCTTGCAAGAATGTGCCGAACATTTTAACAAAACCTTTGCCAAAGTTTTCACTACCGAGCTACCTTTAAATGACTCTTTTGATCCGTCGCAACCAAACATAGATTCCAGTTTTACGCCCATTGTAATTACAGCCCATGGCGTGGCATGCGCTATCGACCACCTAGCTTCCAAGACTAGCCCCGGGCCTGACGGTATAACAGCGAAGCTCTTGAAAATAACTTCTCCTTACTCAGCTTACCTGCTTTCGTTGTTATTTGAGCAATACCTAGATTCAGGTTGCTTGCCGGACGATTGGAAATTTGCCCATACCCTACCATTTTTTAAATCTGGCGACCGGTTTGATCCCCTTAACTATAGGCCCATTTCACTCACTTCAATCAGCTGCAAGTTGCTGGAACATATTCTTTTCACACATGTTGTAACCCACCTTAATCAGAATAACTTCTTCATTAGCAATCAACACGGATTTAGGAAACATTTCTCATGTTAGACACAACTTTTTGAGCTGGTCACTGACCTCCACGTTTCGCAGCACAGATTGCTTTGTACCGATGCCATTTTTGTCGATTTGTCGAAGGCGTTCGATCGGGTTCCACATCAGCGTCTAATGGCTAAAATTTGTAACCTTAATCTGGATGACAAAACAACCCACTGGATTCGTAGTTTTTTAACAGACCGTTTGCAATCTGTAAAATTAAATGACCACGTTTCTAACCCAGTGGGTGTCTCATCAGGAGTCCCCCAGGGGTCAGTACTTGGCCCTTTACTGTTTCTGATTTATATAAACGACCTCGCATGTAACATTTCCTCGTCAATTCGTCTCTTTGCCGACGACTGTGTGATATATAGAGAAATAGTAACTTCCGATGATGTTTCTACACTCCAGCATGATTTATTTACTCTAACTGAATGGTGCGAAAAATGGCTTATGAAAATAAACGTAGAAAAAACTAAGCATGTGCAATTTTCTTCTACGACAAGATCCGAAACCTATAATTACCTAATAGATAATGCCAAAATAGAAACAGTTTCATCTTTCAAATATCTGGGAGTTACATTCACCTCCGATTTAAGCTGGACCCCCCATATAGAAAAAATCACATCGAAGGCGTGTAAAAAGCTCGGCCTGCTCAAGCGTCACCTTTATTTAGCTAATTCAGAGACACGACTTCACGCGTATAATGCTCTTATCCGCTCTTCACTAGAATACGCGCAAATCATCTGGCATCCACATCAGATGTGTCTGACTAACATGCTTGAATCCGTACAAAACAAGGCCGCGCGCTTCATTCTGTCATCGTACTCAAGATACCAGAGTGTATCTGCCTTGAAGGACGAACTTAATCTCCTCCCTCTCACCCAACGCAGGCAGTTGTCAAGATTAACTTTTTTTCACACCCTGTACCATCATCCAACACCATTCGCTCGCAAATTTATACTCCCGGCACCCTATACGTCCGCACGCGCTGACCACGCTCACAAAGTTGGCCCAATTTTAGCCCGAACAAACAAATATCAGAACTCACCCCTTGTTCTGGCAATCAATGAATGGAATTCTTTACCTAGCAGCCTAGTGGATCAAACAGACACCTCTTCTTTTCAAACCGCACTCCTCGCTTTTCTAGATATTTAAATACCCTGTAACTTGTCTTCATCATGTTCATCTTTTATGGGCTGTAAATTTGTGTTCCTGCCTTCCAAATACCAGATTTTCTGTCACTTTTACACTTTTTTATATGTTTCACGCTGTACTTTGCAATTGTGTACTTTTGCTGCTTTTATGATATTGTAATGTCACTTTTGTTGTGTTGATTCTTTCTTTTTACAATATTGTATGTTGTGTCGGCTTTCAACCCATTCCCCCCCTATGTAATGCCCATTTGGGTCCTTAGGGTACCTAAATAAATAAAATAAATAAATAAAATACAGCATGATCCGGAAGGCCGTTCTAATATGCAATGGCTCGAGGTAGTGATGATAAGTTAAATGCCTGCGTGTGACCATGAATGCGCATAAAACTACGGTCATTGTGAATGCGCTGGGAAGTGCACAGGGGAATACAGTGGCAACAGTGAATTTGTCGAGGTTTCAACTCGACACAGGTATTTTGCATTATCAGTGCAAGGTTGGGAAGGTGATTCCACTCTATGAATTAGGTAACAAAAACTTAGCAACCAACTATCGCCCCATTTTCTTACCACCACATGCTGTAACTTCCAGAATACATCGTATTCAAAAGCACAGTCAGTTTTATTCAAGATAACATTTTTTCCTCCGCAACATAATTTTAAGCAATCGTACTTATGTGCAACTCGACTCGTATCTCTCACTGATCATTTGCAGCGAATTCTGTATCGTTCATCTTGCACTGACTGCATTTTTTGATTATTCAGATGCATTAGATAAAGTCTGTCATAACCTTCTCATCCACAAACAACAAAACTTGAACATGGACCATAGTCTAATAATATGAACTGAATGTTTTCTTTCTAATCGCATACAATACGTTACCACAAAGGGCTACAATTCCGCAATGTCCCCTGTTGCCTCAGCAGTGCCCCAAAGATAAGTTCTCGGTCCTTTGTTGTTTTCCTTAAACAATAATGATCTACCCTCACAAGTAACTTCTAACATTCACCTTTTCGCTGATGATTGCGCATTTTTACAGAAATTACTCAGACAACCATTGTAGTCGCCTACAATTCAATTTAAATGAAATACCTAACTGGTGTAATACATAGCTCATGAAATCAAAAGCTAACAACTGTAAAGTTATGCGTGTATCTAGGCCACCTAACTCTTCACAAGTATACTACCTAAATAACCTTCCTTTAGAGCAAGTAACCTCATAAAAATACTTAGGAATTCATATTGCATGCTACCTTTCTTTAGGAACACACATTAACTACGTCAATAAAAACACAAACCGCACCCTTGGCTACCTCAGGTGAAACTTTTTTCAAACCACGGACTTTTTATAACTATTACTCAAAAAAACTTTATTCGTCTAATATTAAAATAAGCTTCAGCTGTTTGGGACCCTCATAACACTAGTTCAGAATAACACTGCTCATTTTATTTTTTCCAATTATAATCGAACTGCAAGCGTGACAGCATTGAAAACTAAACTATCACTTTCATCTTTTGCAGCCAAGCACAAATGTTTTCGTTTAACATTGTTTCATAATATATTTCACCACCCAACATTGCATGACACACTTATTCGTAATCAATGCTATCTATGTATTGCGTCGCATCGACCATTCTGAGAAGGTTCATGATCCTTCTGGCAGCACAAACACATTTTGTCAATCATTCATTCCCAGGACGTCACTAGAGTAGAACCACCTTCACCAAGACATTGCATTTATAAGTGATAACTCTTTGTTTCGTATTGCTATAAACAAAATTGATAACTAGAGTGCCATTTATTCACTCGTATTTATTGCATGTCTGTTTTTCTTGCATTGTTTTATTTCATAATTTTATGTTTCTATTCGTTGTCTAAATTACCTTTATTATATCTTTTGTAATGGTTTTCTTTTGTTTTTTGTTCTTTGTATCACAATCATATTTATTGCCTATACTGAGCGAACGTTTTATTGTCACCACATTCCTAAGTAATGCCTTGGTTGGCCTGACAGGGTACAATAAATTAAATTGAATAAAATGCAACAACTGGCACACACTTGGGCTGTTCTTATTGAATACAGTTGAAACATGTATTCGGCTTTTTCTTTGCTTCATAACGCACCATTCGCTAATGTGTCTATTGCTCGGTTCTTTCAAGTACACAAAAAAAGAAATATTAAAAAGAGTATAAATACATCTATATATAAACTGTGCAGAAGAAAGCATCACAGTTGCTGGCGTACCGAAAACAAGTGTTTTGAATGTTTCACCTTGTTTATATTCGCAGCAGTAAATACAGTGAAGATATATTGCACGAAGAGCTTATTTTAGAAGTTGGCGTACACACTTCCTCGGCAACGAAATGTTGGGTTCACAGCAAGCATCTGAAACACGTGATCCACTGCTTCACAAGAATTAAAATGTTTGTGCCTTTGCTAACTGGTATTCACAATATTTTCTCACCTCGTGAAATTATTAAAGCTTTTTGCGTAAGCTAGAGAGATAGGGCTGGATTTAAGCATTTACTTTAGTGATGCACGTATACGGTCCACCTCGGTTCAAACTACCATAGCAGATCAAAAGCTCTATATTCAGTATGGGCGTCGAAATTGCAGTCATTCTGCTTCTAAGTGTAGCTCGAATCCTGTGACCCAATTCATGTGAAAGAACTGTTTATATGCTTTCGATTAAGCCACAAAGCTAATATTTTATTGGAGTACCACGTAGTCAAAACTGCACCTTAGTGTAAACTAAAATGATGATTTTCTAATATTAGACGTTCTCCCTGATGAGACTTCAAGACATCAGCGGTATAAAAATATTTTAGCGCTTGAGGAGCGCGACCTGGACGACTCCACGTTGCGCCCGCAACCGCTGAAAGTTCGTGATGCCGTTGGTTTCGGCATGTGGATACGTAACGAGTGACGTCGGTAAAGTGTGGTCAGTAGTACATTTCTTGTATCCTCGCGAGCGTGCGGGGAACGCTGTGGTGTCCTGCCATGGCATCGTCGTGCAGGTCCTGGAGCCGCTATGGTCGCAGAGTAGAAGGCACCACAAGAAGTTCTTCTTTTAGTAAAGGCCAGTTTGCGCCAAGAAATACGCAAAAGCCTTCTTGAATGCCTCTGGATTACTGCTGGTCTTTCCCTCGAGATATTTATTGAACCCCTAAGTTGCAGGTATGCTTGCTGTAGTCCAGCGAACTCGTTGGAAGCTTTCGTTCGCAAGAAGCAGTCACGAACCAGGTGGTCAGGGGGCGGGTGGTAAACGGGGGCACGATAAAGGCAATCAGCATCAGAGTGCTTTCTACCGCACTTGTAAACGACGGTGATGTCGTATTTGTGCAGTCTCAGGCTTCATCGCGCAAGGCCACCTGAACGGTCTTTCAAGGTATTTATCAAGATGAGGCGTGGTGGTTGCTCATAACTTTGAAGCGCCTGCCGTAGAGGTAGCGGCGAAACTTTGACGTAGCCCAGATGATGGCAAGGCACTTTTTTTTCTCCCGTTGAATAATTGGCCTCTGTCTTGGATAACCATCGGCTAGCTCAACTAATATGCCTTTCAAGTCCGTCATTATATATATATATATATATATATATATATATATATATATATATATATATATATATATATATATATATATATATATATATATATATATATATATATATATATATATATATATATATATATATATTCTTAGAAGGAAACGTATATTTGCAGATATTTACGATGATTACACGCGACGCTAATGCCTGGCACGCTGGCGGGCTGGGACCAGTCTCTATCCACTTCGTAGTCTTTTTTTCAGGCAGGGACCCTCTACCGCTTTATGCCCCAATCCCACTACTGCCTTGTGGCACTACCCCGCGGCGTTAAAGCGCCGACCCGGCGCTTGTCACGAAAGGGGAGTGTTGGGTGACACATAAGGCTGCAGTCTTACGACGTGCACAACAGTTGATGGTGGTGGCATTGAGTGCACTTCATCGACGACTCGCTGTATCTTGTAGGTGAGGTTGGTGATTTTGCGCAGGACTTTGTATGGTCCGTCTTAGCGAAATAAAAGTTCTTCTGAGAGGCCGATGTGATGACATGGGGTCCACAAGAGTACGAGAGAACCTGGTGTATAGAAAACTTCGCGGTGGTGACGATCGTATCGATCTTTTTGAGAGGCTTGAGAAAGTATGAATCGTTCTCGGGCAATCTGTCGTGCTGCGTTGGCTCACTCTATGGCATCGCGGAAGTATGTGACAGGGGAGCTTGAACCAGAGGGAACGAGTGTATCAAGAGGCAGAGAGGGTCTATAGAGAAGGTAGAACGGGGAATAGCCTGCTGTATCATGTCTGGAGGAGTTGTAAGCGAAGGTGACGTAGGGTAACGTTGCGTCCCAGCACGGTGGTCTGAAGAAACATACATTGACAACACGTCCGTGATAGTGCGATTAGGCGCTCTGTAAGTCTATTAGTTTGTGGATAGTATGCCGTTGTGAACTTGTGGTTCGTGGAACAGGAACGTACGATATCCTGGACGACGCGAGATAAAAAGTATCGGCCTTGGTCAGTAATGAGCTGTCGAGGAGCGCCGTGATGCAATATGCAATATGATGTCATGCAGTAGAAACTCGGCGACATCGGTAGCGCAGCTGATTGGAAGAGCGCGGGTGATCGCGTAACGTGTCGCGTAGTCGGTCGCCACAGAAACCCATTTGTTCCCGGATGCAGAAGTGGGAAATGGCCGGAGAAGGTCGAGCCCTACGCGGTAAAATGGTTCAGCAGGGATCCCTATAGGGTTAAGAAGGCCAGCTGGAAGCGATGTTGGTCGTTTTGGACGTTGACAAAGGTCGCAGCTGGCGACATACTTTTGCACAGAGCGATATAGGCATGGCCAGAAAAAACGGTGCCAGACGCGATCATAAGCGCGGGTGACTCCCAGGTGACCAGCGGCAGGTTCATTGTGAAGCTGTCGGAGAACCTCTACACGCAATCGGGAAGGCACGACGAGAAGGTGGTCAGGACCATTAGGGTGCATTTTGTGGCGGTATAGAACACCTTCATGAAGGAAATACAAGTTCAGAGAAGTGGGTGTAGTAGCGGAACTCAGGCTTTCTATGATGGGAAGTAAATCCGGGTCGCGGCGTTGCTCAGAAGCGATAAGAAGAAAGTCTGATATTGATAAGACGCAAGCCTACGTAGCCCTCCCTGTGACGTCTGGTGGATCCACTGGATACCGTGACAGGCAGTCGGCGTCTTGATGAAGGTGACCAGATTTATACACGACCGAGAAGGTGTATTCTTGGAGGCGGAGAGACCAACGACCGAGACGTCCCGTGGGATCCTTGAGCAAGAAAAGCCTGCATAGTGCATGATGATCAGTTACAACAGTAAAACTGCGGCCGAAGAGGTACGGGCGAAATTTAGCGACAGCCCAAACAAGAGCGAGACTCTCTCTTTCAGTGATGGAATAGTTCCTTTCGGCAGAGGACAAAAGGCGGCTGGCGTAGGTGATGACACAGTCTCGTCCATGCTGACGCTGAGCTAAAACAGCACCAATTTCGTGGCCACTCGCGTCCGTACGAACTTCTGTCGGGGCAGTCTGATCGAAGTGGGCTAATATTGGCGTAGTCGTGAGGGCTGCAATGAGCGCCGAAAATGCAGCACTTTGAGGCGAATTCCAACTAAATGGGACATCTTTTTTAAGAAGCTCGGTGAGAGGCCGCGCAATATCGGCGAAGTTCCGGATGAAGCGGCGAAAATAGGAGCACAAACCAAGGAAGCTCCGGACATACATAGGAGAAGAGGGCACGGGAAATTGAGTCACTGCGCGAATTTTGTCTTGATCGGGCTGTACCCCAGATGCGTTAACGAGGTGACCAAGTACAGTTATTTCGCGACGGCCGAAACGGCATTTGGAGGAGTTCAGCTGGAGACCTGCGTTGCGGAATACTTGGAGAATACTGGACAGTCGCTCAAGATGGCTTGCAAACGTCGGTGAAAAAAACAATTATATCATCTAAGTAGCATAAGCAAGTGGAGTAATTGAAGCCGTGCAGAAGGGAATCCATCATGCGCTCAAAGGTGGCCGGCGCATTACAAAGCCCAAACGGTATTACTTTAAATTGGTATAACCCACCGGGGGTTACAAATGCTGTTTTTTCTCGGTCCCGTGGGTCAACAGCGATCTGCCAATAATCAGATCGAAGGTCAATGAACGAGAAAAACTTTGCGCCATAGAGGCAATCAAGGGCATCATCTATTCTTGGTAAGGGGTAAACGTCCTTCTTAGTGACCTTGTTGAGATGTCTATAGTCGACGCAAAACTGCCATGTGTTGTCCTTCTTCTTGACAAGCCCGACCGGGGATGCCCACGGACTAGATGAGTGTTCGATGACACCTTTGGTGAGCATTTTCTTGACCTCTTTCTGGGTGACAGAGCGTTTGGCAGTGGAGACGCGGTAAGGGCGACGATGAATTGGGTTGGCATCGCCGGTGTTGATGTGATGGGTAACAACTGATGTCTGGCCTAAGGGGCGGTTGTCAAGATCAAATATGTTCGCATAGGATGTCAACAGACGGTGGAGGTCTTGTGCTTCGGAGGGCGAAAGATCTGGCGCTATCATTTTGGCAATGTCAATCCTTGACAGGTTGGGCGCAGTCAGCAAGTTGACGTGCGTTGTAGGTTGCTGAGCCGACAGTTCAGATATATCACACTCTTGCAACGACGACTTCACGCGTAGTTCAATACCAGCAGGCAGCACGTGCGTGGAGAAACCAAAGTTCAAAAGAGATAGATGGGCCTGGTTGTGGCGTACTCTCACTACGGTGTGCGGGACAGCACTGGAGTGCTTTAGCACAACGTCGGTAATAGGTGGAACGACATATTCACCATCGCGCACGGGCGGATAACACACGAGCTTTACGTAAGTCGCGGCTTGCGGCGGAAGATGCAGGAACTCTGTGGAACAAAGGCGACTTTGAACATCACAGGCAACAGTAGCGTCAAAAGGCGGTTCCAACTGAAGAAGACCCGTCAAGCAGTCGATAAGGGCGGAGTGCGCAGAGAGAAAGTCGAGACCAAGAATCACGTCATGTGGGCATTGCTCAAGCACGGTGAACAATACGACGGTCTGGTACCCAGCAATACACACGCGAGAGGTGCACATGCCGTGAACGGTAGATTTGCTCCCATCGGCAAGCATTACTGCACACTTAATAGGAGGCGTGATCACTTTTCGCAGTTTCATACAGAGAGCAGCGCTCATGACTGAAATTCGTGCGCCAGGGTCTATGAGGGCTGTAACGGTAACGTAATCTACGAAAAAGTCCAAAATATTGCGGCGTGTAGGAATCGTCAACAGAGGATTTGCAGAACGGGCCGTTAATGCAGCATCACCTCCGGGAGCTGCATGGTCTAGTTTCCCGAGGTTGAGGGCCCAGGTCGTGCAGGGGACCTGAATCGAGAAATCATTGACGAGAGAGATCGGCGGCCTTGAGGTGATGGTGACCGGCTGAACCTTCGGCCCTGAACGTTAGTAGGAGCAGGCTGTGGATCGTACGGAGTAGAAAAGCGGCGAGAATGGCCTTCAAAGCGACGCCATGTCCCAGTGTTCCAAGATGAATTGGATGTCCAACGATTGCGACAGTAGCGTGCAATGTGGCCTGCGCGAGAGCAGTGAAAGCAGATCGGTCTATCATCCGACGTTCTCCATTCAGCAGGGTTCCGGTAGCGGGAAGGGTAGCATTAAGGGTACACCGGAATCTGGTTAACAGAAACCGAGGTCTCGGTAGTGCGAACAGTGCAAACAGGTGCGATGCCGAGATTTGCTATTTCTTGGCGAACGACGGCTTGGGTGAGGGAGACAGTAGATGCGTTGTCTTGAGGACCGTCGAAGGCGATGGCTGCAAGAGCCATTGCTTCGAGTTCGCGGCGAACGATTCGGGTGACGTTTTCGGACGATGTAGCTTGCGTGAACTTGGGGCTGTCTTCGCAGTTGGAAGTGGCTGCAGTATTAGGCAGACGCGCGAACTGGCGGGTTATGCGACGGTTCTTGGCGTGCTCGAAGCGCTGACATTCCTTCACAACCGCGTCGATGGTGGCGCAATCTTTAACTATCAACAAATTGAAGGCGTCAGCGGCAATTCTCTTTATTATGTGAGTGATTTTGTCAGTTTCGCTCATGTTCTCGTCCACCTTTCGACAGACGCCCAATACGTCCTGTATGTAAGATACATATGATTCTGTTGATGTCTGCACGCGACATTCCAGGTCTTTCCTCGCGGCCTGCTGTCTCCCAAATGGCCTGCTGAATAACTCGACAAGCTTCAGTTTGCAAACGTCCCAGCTGGTCAACTCCGACTCATGCGTCTGATACCAGGTGAGCGCTGTATCCCGCAAGTAAAATACAACGTTGCCCAACATCAACGTAGGGTCCCACCTATAGTATTCGCTCACACGCTTGCACAATGCGACAAAATCTTCAACATTCACCTTGTCCTTCTTGTGCCCGAGAAGGTTCCGGGGTCTCGTGGAGGCAGGGGAATCAGAGGAGGCAGCTGCTACTGCTGCTGCAGCTGCGGCTGCTGTTGCGGCTGCTGTTGCTCTTGTGCGTGGGCCTGTTGAGCCATTGCAGGAAAATAAAGGTGGCGACCACTCCGAAGTTCCGTGTTGGTTTGCCGGGAAAGCCAGTTAGGCGTACCCAGCACCTCCAGCAATAATCTTACAAGGAAACGTATATTTGCAGATATTTACGATGATTACACGCGACAGCAATACCTGGCACACTGGCGGGCTGGGACCAGTCTTTATCCTTTTCATAGTCTTTCTTTCAGGCAGGGACTCTCTACCAGTTTATGCCCTGATCCCACTACTGCCGTGTGGCAATATATATATATATACATATTGTAACGACGAGAAATAAGAGACAACGCCTTTGCTGCAGGCCGGCTGTTCTTATTCTGACTTCGTCTTCCTCGGCTTCCGTAACCTAGCCTGCGCCCTTGCCTGAGCCCCACTATTTATTATCATTACACTCGGCCCCGACTGCGAGCCTCGTGGGCTACCGACAATGTCTCCGGTGGGCGGCATTGACTATTCCGGGGTGGCCGGGCTCGGCCAAGCTGGCGGCCGCAGCCAACATGGCATTGAGTGCGCACAATGTTGGCAAGATGGCAGGACATAGCTGGGAGCTCGACGCTATGAGGGCGTTGGTCGTGACGCGGAGTTGCGCGATGGTATGCTGCAGCTCCGCTGCGCTGTCGTGTGATCCGCACGAAGAGCCAAGGCCCGCCTCTGCGGAGGATACAGTGACTGCGGTACTCGAGGTGGTACAATTGCTGACCAAGGACGCGTGGACGGCGTCCCTTGGAAATCCAGCTGTGGTAGGAATCGTGGACATGGGTTCCAGGGCGCTGGAAGCGTCAACGACGTTCCCAGGCAAGCGGAACCCGTGTGATGAGTTGTGACCTGGTACTGTGGCGTAGATGAAGCGGTCTTGCGCCGCCGGGTAGGCCTCGACGCCGTACACGGTGGGTGCTTGAAGCGCCGACAGGTTGCCAGGTATGGAGGAGGCATGTACGCCATCCCTAGGTGAGAGAGGCCCGTGCGCATGGTTGCCGCGACGTGTCGCGTCCCAGGACAAGTTTCCCGGAGCCACAACGGAGGCCTGGACGCCATCCGTCGGTGCTGGGATCGATGCTGGCCGCGACGGACGCCTTGCGGGTTCCATCAGCGAAGAAGCGTGACGGCGTTCCTTATCGTGAACTGGTACCGGTAACGGGTGCTGGAGCCGCCGAGGAGGCCTTGACGCCGTCCCCGAACGGTGGTGTCAGTAAACAGCTGCCGAGGAGGCCTTGACGCCGTCCTCAAGCGACGCTTACCGCGGCTGCACGTCGGCGGGCGTTCTGGATGACGAAACCGAGACGTAAGCCGTTTTCTTCGTCGACAAATATATATATATATATATATATATATATATATATATATATATATATATATATATATATATATATATATATATATATATATATACTCTGCACAAGAACAGCGGCGAGTCCTACACTGCTTGCGTCGGCGTGTGTTTCTGTTTAGGGGAATTTGTCGAAATGCGTATGTATTAGAGATGTCTTCAGGCGTCGTTTTCATTCCCGAAATAATTTTTCCTGCGGCGTTTTCTACTTGAACTCCACGTCGATCCTCGTAAGACTACTGAATGAATAGGCAATCTAGGCAAAGTTGGCGAGAAGCCGCCTCAAATAGGTGCACTGGCCGAAAAATTGGCACACTGCCTTTTCGTCAGTGGGTGATCAAAAGTCGGTGATGACGGCTAGTTTCGTGAGTCAGGGTGAACTTCAGACTTGCTAATTATGTTTTCCAGGAAGAAGAGTTTTTCTTATGGGAATCGGCACTTTTCTGGTAACAAGGTTAGTATGGAGGTCTTCATATCTTGAACTAAAGCTTCAAGTCAACGGAAGTGCTCCTCGAAGCTCTAGGAAAACATGAAGACGTCGTCTAAGCACACAAGTCTGACACCTCAATTCTGCCAGTACTGTATCTATACCACCCTAAAATGTTGCAGGCGCTGAGGAAAGACCGAAGGGCAAAACCTTGAACTCTAACAGGCCGTCTGGTGTTGTAAATGCAGTCTGTTCTGAATCTCTCTGGTCAACTTTGATTTGCCAGTAGCCAGCCTTGAGGTCCACCGACAAAAACTACTTCGCATTGTGGAGCGGATTCAGTGCGTCGTCTCTCCGTGAGAGAACATATACGCCCCATTTTGTGATTGTCTTCAGGTGGTGATAACCGACGCTGACACGTAAGGTTCTATCCTTCTTCTTCACTAACACCACGGGGGAAGCACACGGAATCTTGAATGGTTGATTGATGTCATTGCGTAGCATTTGCCGACTTGTCTCTTTGAAACCTCGCGTTCTCATCTCTACGCCCTGTACAAAGTCCAACGGAGTAATCTCTCATTTTCCTATGTTAAGATGGGGTGTATCGCAACTGCAGTTCGCGGAATTTTTGATGACGACGAAGAGCAGTTATTGTATTGCAAGAGCAGGGTCTTGAGCTGCCCTTGGTTACGCTTGGGAAGGCCTTCATTTACGTGGAAAGTTGAGGGAAGGGCAGGTTGTGTGGAATTGGTAAGGGCGCAGGCACTCGTGGCATTTACAATTTCTTCTAAGTATGCGACTGTCGTACCTTCATTCACGCGTTTGTTCCCGCAGCTCAAATTCGTGAGCATAACTGTTGCTTTGGCTCCTCGCAGCTTGATGATTCTTCTTGTGACGCAAATGCCACGGGCGACCAAGAGATGCTGATTTCCTTCAACGACAGGCTTCCATGTTTGCTGACTTCGGAGTGTCCACTCAAATGCTGACGCTGGAGGAAGACGGACTTGTGACATGTTCTCCCAGCACATTCAAGGCGTGGTTTCGTGGCGGCGTGCACCATGGTAGTGCTTCTTCACCAGACAATGTTATCGACCTTTTTCTCAGGTCAATGACTGTACCGTTGAGGCATGTGGAGCCCGTACGAAGAATGACATCTGTTTAGTGACGCTGTGGGACAGAAGCTTGCAGGATGTTGCCTTGAAGGTTTGGTGTCCCGGAACAGCTGCGTGAACGGTGGCTATGCGACGGCCCCACTATCGCCCGGTTCCAAGAACGTCTGGAAACAGATGCTGTCGAGCCCTTTGTGTTCAAACCCGAAGCTTGACGGCACAGGCCCTGACGCCAGCGTTTCTTTCTCTGCACTTTCCAAGTCAGACTCCCGAAATTCTAGTTTGTCGTCTCCTTCTCCCTCCGCAGTGCAACCTTTTTATCGGTTCTTGTTTTCTTCTCTTTTACCACTGCCATGCCACCTTCCGATTAACCGTGGCCCCTTTTCCAGTCATCCATGGACCTGTGCGATCACCCGCTAACGACTTTGGCTAAAGTGAACCGCACGTTTTTTTGTTGCACGGTGCTGCTATAGTTTCCATGCCACCACGTATACCGTACTGGCGACACTACAACATAGAAAAATAGCACCGCACTGTCGCACTTACTTTATCATGCCAGGAGTATGGTATGGCGTCGGTGGTGGTGGCGGTAGCGCCTCGCGTGCAACTGCGGTGGTGCAAATACTCTTCGTTGGTACGGTGAGAGAGTGTCACCCTAGAGCAACATAAATATTACAAGAGTGGACACTCGGGCGAAAAGCGGTGGAGCTACGCAGCTTCATCCCAGCCGCAAGATCGCAACACATCACTCACTGCTTCAACGAAACACGCCTACTAGCTATTTACTACTGTAACATTTCTAGTGGATTATACGTCTACGTGTTTTTGCGACTGTGACAGTGGCCGGAATTCGTCTGTATCATCTGCGATTATGCGGTGAGATACTGTCGGGCTGAGATCAGGCATGAATAGAATGCGAGAGAAGTGCAAATGACCTCGACACGATGGCAACGTTGTCCCGCTCCATGTTCATGACCTTTTAGGGCAATGAAGAAGTATGGGGCGCAGCAGGGAGCCTCCATAAAGATGTGTGACAACGTGCCCGGCTGCTTCGCGGCCTTCACTTGTTTGGTCTGCCTCTCTGCTTGGGTGCTGCTAGGTACAAACGCAATCAATACTTATGTTAAGTGCGTATTGCATTTCACATCGAAGCCTTAACCTAACATTTCTGGCATTGTGCGATTCGGCGCAGAGATTGTGTTCTTCCATTCGCATCTTTTTTTCGTGGATTGCTTCACAACATAGAAAACTGTTTGGAGTTCTTCGCAGCACGTTTGTGAGAAAATTGTTTCCTGGCTCAAAAATTGAGTCAATGCTCGCGTTGTGTTTTCTTTGTGCCACTATACATGTCTTTGAATTCACTGCATTACTGAGATTTTAAGAAAAGTGCAGCTACGCTCAGTACCCTTACCTCTGCCGTTCGCAATTTGCTTAAATCTCCAACGAGTGTAATACGAGAGAGAGGTGGTGAACCCAGAAAATTGTTTGTTAGTGAATGCTAGAACATAATCTTTGAGTAAGCACTTTTCCTTTTCAACTGCATGCATGACAACTAAAATTGCTTTGTATTCGCTGTGGCAACTGCTTGTGACTGTTTTTCGCAAAAGAGCGATGTAAAGTGTGTAAGTTAAAATTGGCGCAAAGGTGAGAAGAAAAACGTTGCCAACATTTTTGTTTTCTTTTTTTAGTTTATGCCGGAGTCAAGTGCTGAGGCCACTACTGCTGTGTCGCGTTGTGCGCTATATGTGTAGTTGTATGCATTTTTGGCCGTTTTGCACTTTTGCGGGTCTGCTTTTGTTGTTGCATATATGTTTATTTCATGAGTTTAATTTAGAGTCATTATATGGAAGCTGTAATTTAGCATCTCGAAGTGCAATGAACTTATCTTTCTGCCTGCGTTTGTGAAACATTGAGTGATTTGTGGTGTTTAACGTGCCAAAACCACCCTTGATTATGAGAGACGCCGTAGTGCAGGGCTCCGGAAATTTCGACTACCTGGGGTTCTTTAACGTGCACCCAAATCTGAGCACACGGGCCTACAACATTTCCGCCTCCTTCGGAAATGCAGCCGCCGCAGCCGGGATTTGATCCCGCGACCTGCGAGTCAGCAGCCGAGTACCTTAGCCACTAGACCACCGCAGCGGGGCGTTTGTCAAACATTTACGAAGTGGGCATGTGCTCACCTAGAATATCACTTAAAAATAAAATATTTCACTCCTCCAATGATTCTCACGTTTTAATTAAAATGCGAGTGTCTCTAGCAGTACAGCTTACACAAAGATCATCCTTGCATGCAAACGACGTGCTAAAAAATTAAATATGCCCTTAAAGACGAGCGCGGACGCAGAAGTGCTCTCGGAGGCTGTATAATATTCCTAGTCACTACAAAATTGCCTTCTAGGCATCTATTTTCGTGGTCTTCAATCACCGAGGCTACTAAAGTTTTCAACAATCGTTTGGAGTTCTGCGAACCTAAATCAGCCACAGGGGCCTATGAAAGTGTCCTCTCTTCACATTATATGTTACTCTAAGCGTCATGACAGGCAGCTACAGCGTAGCTGGTAGCCGGTGTCAGCGGCTGTACTGGTTGAGGAACACTAATTGACTGCTGCGTCACTCGCGTACTACTTCAGCACTCTACATTTCCTGCCACTCTGAGAAATACAGCTTTCTGCCGCGGTACGATAGCTCAGATAGTTGCGTGCAGATCTTCGGAGCCAAGAGCTTGAACAGCCGCTCAGTTTTGAGTCAGGCGACTAATATTCTATCAGGTGCGCATTTGCAGCGTCTTCTCAATCGTCGCCACTTCCGACAGGAATTCTCGGACGATCGAGCGTGGGTTCCACATTAGCCCAGCGAAGATCTCTTGTTTACTTCTTGCAAGAGGAAGCAGACTTTCTTGTCCTCGGGCAAGACTGTATTTGCATTGCGTAACAGTTCTGTCATTTGTTCCGTGAATAGTTCGATTTTTTCATTTGGGAGCTGGATGCAAGCTTTGAGAGAACCTCAGCACTCTCCTTGCGGTCGACGCTCGTGAGCGTAACGAGATACTTGGTGTTAAGTAAGTTCCACCTTGTTAGGGTCCGCTCTTGGTGCTCCAACCAGATACGAGCAGCGTCTTGCGAGGCAAATTGCACATGTCGAAGCTTATCTTCGGTAGTCTAGGCATTGAAAGCAACGAATTAAAAGCGTGCTTCGAGCCAGCTTGCCGGGTCCTTCATTGACAATCCGCGGAAGGTTTTCGGCTCCTTGGACTGCCGAAGAACGGTTGCATGGGGGTGATCATTGCTGGTGCTTTCCATCTCGAGATCCCGAGCTGGTCGGATTTGGTGGGAAGTGGCCCGCACTCTGGCCGCAGTCCCCTCTTCGTGCAGTTTGTTCGCTGTTCGGGTTTGCTGTCGGTGTCTTCTTTGCCACTTGTGCTGGGTTCACGGCTCGACGGGGGCGTCTGGAACATAAAGGAAGCAGCACCTCTACCAGACGTCATGGGGACTTAACGCTGACAAAGGGAGCTGACTCGATGTTCAGATGAAACTGCAACAGGATAGAAACTGTTGCAGGAGATGAAACAGAAGATAAAATTGCTTATTTGGTTGAACGGCCGGTAAATGTAATTTAACACTGCAGCAACACACTGACACTGATTGCACCGAGCTGAGCGTCCGCCGTCGATCAACTTACAAGCTGGGAAGCACGTCGGAAGTTTACGTGTGCCATCCAATATTCCAGCCTTATAACTAGCCGTTACGCAAGCTCTAAAATAAGCTTTAGTGATCGTGTATTGCACGCCACCGGAACTGAATGATCTATAATGATCGCAAATCTTCTCGAAAACTTAAATGCAGTTCACGTTGAGCATTCCTTACGGGCTTTGTGGGCGGAAACTGAATGAAACCAAAGTGAATATAATAAATGCGCATGATAATATAAGCAATAGTACGTTGTTACGGCGTACCTAACTGCCACATCACTGTTTTGGGGTATACCATGAGTTCATTTCCTTTAGAATTAACTGATGTACAAATTCTTACATGTTAGAGTATTAGATGAAATTCAGTTTGATGGTTACGAGGAACAAAGTACCGTATGGAGGTCAACACAGATCTTTTCAATCCTGGCATGTCGTTACGCTGTGCCTCAGTGCATATTGAAAAATCCTAGCCATTAAATGAACGTCGCCCCTAAATCAAAGCACTGTATCAAGTCTCTTCAAACTTTTGCTTCAGTCCGAAAGTATGTTAACGTTATATGTATAAAAATTGATGTTTTTATTGATATTGGAAATAGGCCTGATTTTTGTGAAAACAAAAAAAAATTGAGTCAATCTATAAAAATAATTTTTCGCTGCACAGCAAATAAACATCCAAAAACTATTTAAACGCGTTATCTTCGCACAGACAACCAAATCGTAAAAAAATTATGCGAAAATTGCTACTTTTCACACGAAAATCACGTATTCGTGCTTTTTAGAAAGAAGTTTCTTCTAGAGACACACTTCAAGTCGTGATTATATCAGTTTTACTACACTTTCTTGCCACAGGAAAAAATACTTATATTTTGTGGTAGTAGTTTGCGTTATACACTGTCGCCGATTTCTAAGAAAGACAGTTGACGGAAACGGTGCCTGATTTTGAAATATGTTTCGTGTACTTTTAATAAAAAATACGCCTTAAATACACCGATAATGTTCACTTTAGGGCTACCAGTGATATGCCCATTCAATACAAAATACATAGCCATAGGCAATAATAAATTGTGTTCCAGCGTTGATCTCTCAACAATTCCGCTTGCAAGAATGCTGAATAAAACAGTGAGAAGAAATTCACAACGCAACTTGTATAATTTGCGCATGCATATATTGCAAAAAACCCCGTGAGTCTACTGATTATGGTTTTTTGGCATACATTACCTACATTGTCAACGTAATTCTGAATATTGGCTCTGAAAATAACTTGAATTTAAGTTGAGGCTGAACAAGTGCTGTTTAGTTAAATAATATTCACGCGTAAAAAATTCTAAGCTAATTTTGGACATGTACTATGAGCTAAACAGACCAGACAGGCCACGTCTTTAGTGCCTTCGGCATTATTCACTTTTGTAAGCTTCGACGCCCTGATTATAGCCCTGCCTTTTGCTTTTAGGAACTTTTAAGCATCTTTACAAATAAATTTTATGATATACACATACGTGCAGTCCTCTTTTTATTCTTTTTTATGTGATGGCGATCTTGTGTCGAGCTGTAAAGAGATTCCTCTTTCAGTATGAAAAGGCTGGAACTTTAGTACCCATTTTTTATAGCTGTATAGCAGTGTGGCCCCATCTCTACAACAGGTTGCCTTTTAACACGAAAACAACCCCTCAATAGTGAAGCTGACTACAATATTTATTTTTATATTTAATATAGTTGACATCATTGCAGTTGCGTAGTGCGTAAGCGGAGTAAAAGTATTTACATTATCTGAGGTTCTATGTCCCACAACCAAGAAATTACTGTAAGAGACGCCGTAGAGAAAAACGCAAGAAATTTTGACCGTCTGGTGTTTTATGAGGTGCACTAACGTTACCGGAGTAGTGCTTCAAATCTCAGTGAATACATATTCCACTGCGTTTTTTTTTTGCGTTCGTGAAGCATGACAGAAATGGGTACGTTTATTAATTGACCTTATGTAGGCTGTATGCATGTCTGAAATTTCGTCACACAATTTCTGGGCGAAATAGAAAGGGCAGTTTTGTGTTGAGTGATTGTGCACAGGTAAACCAGGCAGAATCTTGTAAAAGTAAGGGATACATCGCTTAGGTATGTAAAAAAGTAGATTTCATTCCTTGTGATTGTTTTTATCAGCAGCAAGCAGTCATGTGTGATAGTGGTTATTCCAAGTGGGCCCTACGGTGAGCTATTGCTTGCATTACCATTAAAGGTGTCATGACATGGTCACCCAACAATTTGCGGTTTTCGGCGAAAAACGAAGACAGAGGGTTGATTATGCTTGTACACGGATAAAAACTGGACTGTGAAAGATTATTTTAGCCCAAAAGAAGCCGCAGAAGTGTTCGGCTGTAAACTCCGCCCCCTGCCGATGACTGCCATTTCGCCATGGTGTGCATGACGTCACAAAGCGCTGGGAGCAGTGTCGTCGTCTCCTTAATTTTTGCTAGCCTCTGTTTAGAGTTTGCGAAATCTAAACATTATCACATCACTGCCGCCAGACACGCTGCATTTTTCAGCGCCCTGAAATATAGGTTCAAGGAATTATCAAATACTGTTCAAAAATACCAGGCTATCGGTAACTTATATTGACGTTAAGTGCACGCAGAACGGTGCGAATATAAAAAAAACATTGACGAAAAAGCGACCGCCACGTAGAAATGTAATACGAGACCACAAAAAAAATTCCACGCAGTACCAACATACTTTTTTATTTTGCGGCGATCAGCCAACATCGAAACATTGGTTGCCAAGTTGAGGCAAACAAGCGATGCGCGCCTGATCTGTTCATTTGTTGTATGAAGCATCATGGAATTTGCTCACGAACACTGTGCAGAGGGAAGTCTATATTGAATATATAGGCAGAACTTGAATGAGAAAGATGCTAATTAACGTTGAATTTTCTTCCTTGTCTTTTTTTTATTTACTCTGTTATGTATTAGTGCTGACATAGGTACCTGTCCGAATAAGTTACCAGTAAAGGCGAGATGCTTGAGTTTATGTCTGAACTTAGCCTTAGGGATTACTCTTCGAACGACGTATAAAACGGCATTGCGACAGTGAAACTAGTGATATAATATGTGGGGTTTAACGTCCCAAAACTACCATATGAATATGAGAGATGCCGTAGTCGATGGCTCCGGAAATTTCGACCACCTGGGGTTTATTAATGTACGCCCAAATCTGAGCTCATGGGCTTATAAAATTTCCGCCTTCTTCAAAAATGTAGCAGCCGCTGCCGGGATTCCATCGCGTGACTTGTGGGTCAACAGCCCTAGACCACCACGGTGGGGCAACAAAACTAGTGTGTCATCGGTCAATATTCCCGATGAAAATATGCTGATCAATAGATCGCTACAGTTGGGCGGAGTTAGTGGAGCCCGCCTGCTTGCCCAAAGGTCGCGGGCTGTCTGTAATTGTCGAATTGTCTGTAATCAGCTCTACTTTCCAGAAACGCTGCTTCTATACCTACGGGTAATCTTTTTTCATTTCTTCATGGGCCTGGATACAGACAAATAAAAGCATTACTGTAACTTTCATCAGAGTGATTGGTGGGGCGATGACTTTTGTTCATATTTAACGGCGCTCGCTTTACTTCCCGCTTCTGTCATCGTTTGATTGAATATGTTAACACTTTCTCGACACCATATCCAATCACTTAATGGAGAAGCGTGGCATAGATCTTCAAGAAGGTGTCTTTTTTTGCGGTGCGAATTTGGGCTAGAATACTGAGGACAACAACAGCATTGGTCCGCGAGGTATCGGATGTTTTAACTAGGGCTCCAAGCTTTTGGATAAATCAGAAAAAAATTGATAAACTCTTGCCTGTAAGATGTTTCACAATTGTGTTTTATCCATAAACCCCCTTTTTAACGCGACTGCGTTAAAGAAATCAGTGTGCGGGAACTGCGGTGTTGATCTCGGCTTCGGCGTCGTCGATTGTGGGAGAAAAATCCTCACCTTAAGCGGAACCGAAAAATTGAGAATGATGCAAATAAATAAAACCTGGAGTTAGAGTGTGAATCGAACCCACATTGTTTGCGTGGCAAGCGGCTGTTATGCCACATGGCCAAGCGTCTGCTTGCGTTGCACTGAAAATAGCTTTCTCTGCTCTGAAATCCAGTGAAAGTGACATTCTTTACAAACATACACGTCCTTGTTACATGCTTCACATTGCAACATGAAATATTGCAGTAACAATGCGTGGTATACAGTACATGTGCCCATGGCAATTGGGCGTCTGAACATGTGGTTATGTCATTGACTTCGTGGTTTAAATCCGGTAACCCACTACAAAATGCGCACACACTACTTCACATGTTTCCTTAAGGCGATGTCAAGGGTGCATAGCTGATTCGAAAGAGTTTCGTGCTATATGTGTTTTCAATATGCACAAGAGACACGAGATCGCGATTGCGTTGAACTCCTAAAGGCGAAGCTTTAGGGCCCCCTAATTTTTTAACGGCCATTATGACCTTGTTCCACTTTTAACGAATGAGCATGATCTAAGCGGTCAATGACACGTTGGCCGCAAGGACGTAGGCAGACTTTTTTTAAAGAAGACGGTGGGGGGGCGTTTAATTGTCGGTCTTTTTCGTTTAGTATGCCATCGCGAAAAAAATATTTCGGGAAAAAGGGGAAGCTGGGCCATGGGCCTACTGTGGTGCCGTAACATGGCTACGCCAAAGTTCAACCCGTTTGGCTAATATAAACTTCACCTTCGCTTTACTGTGATTTTATGGCATTTGGCTGATGAATCTCTTGAAATCTTTTGAATCAAGTGTCTGGTGACACGCACGAGTTCAAGTACTAAACAACTATATCAGAAATACAAAACAAACGATAGGAACGGGACGATGGAAGCTTGCGATGAATAATCTGTGAAGATGGGTTGTGTCAAGTCTTGCCTTCGTCAAGGCTAAGACACGTCTGATTTCTTTAGCACTTGCCTGTCTACGCTCCGTATCCTCTCCTCAATAAGGAAATCACTATGTGAAAATAATGCAAAAGGCATTGCGTCGACAGACTCTTTTATTAAAAAACTCCCCCATTTTCATCACCATCGACGAGTCAACGGAAACTTGCGGTTGACAGGCAGTGACAGCTTTTGCAACCATCTGTGACGAGGAGCTTTCTATAGGCGTTCGACTACTATGATATGCTAACAGGTGGTTCAGCCGTACACGAAATATCCCTTGGCATGTTGATACACATCGTTCTTCAGAGACCGGGAATCATCGCTCGAAAAGAGTACGCTTGCATCAGTGAAAACAACCTCGTAAAATATTTTTGCATTGAATAGAAGTGCAGACTTGGGTATATTACCACAAGCTTTAAGATTGTTATACAGACAAAGATAGATGTTCTGTATTCAAAAAAATTAACGTTATTACTAATCCAGCTTTCACAGACATCAGAATTTTGTTCGCCAGTCTTCTACCACGTGCCGCGTGACGTTTATCTTCTTGGATCCTGCACGTAGCGAACAATCGCCTCGTGGAAACAAAAAAAAAGTTCTAAACTTGGCTTGGCCTGCCGTCTTTTGTCTTAACGGCGACAGAGATAAGACTGGTGAGTTGTAACATCGAAGAGGTGAGTCGTTCCTCTATTCAATGGTAATAATGGTTCCACGCATCAGAAAAATAATGCTGCCTGACTGTCCCGAACATTTTGAAAAGGCAGCCAAAAGTATGCTTTTTCTTTTCTTCTTGTGATTCGGCTACTTGTCTGGCTGGCGACGTAGAGAAGAAATCATGATTTCGCCTGCGCGGCAATGGTGTCAAGCAAAATAAAGATTAGCTCTGCCTATCTAAAGCAATGTAACCATGGGCAAGCCTTATAAAGTAATTTCGTTGTAAAACCTAATTACGTATCCATAACTAAGATTATGTAACTACCCTGTATTACATCCGAGTTAAGCCAAACTGAGACTCTTGCATGCCTAGCCATGCCGCGTAAGGTAAGATATGCGAGGTTTAGTCTAATAAAAGTCAAGACTGAGCCTAACAATGATGCTAATTTGGTGAATTGGCTAATTAGGCTTAGAATACAACAGGACGCAACCTAACCAAAATAGGCCTCGAATATGCACATTAGGCCAATTGCTTATTCAGAGAAGTAAGGTACTCGGTGCTGCGATTGCGAAGAGATTCCTAATAAAACCCGATCGATACCTAGCCGATACTCGTGAATCGTAATGTGATCGCGTGAACACTTATTGCATGGGCGTGTGAGCGAACGTGTGTCTAGTCAAACCTGGACAAGCCAGTGCGAACTACTCCTGCTCTACTCCAGCTTTTCACGACTCCGCAAAAGCTGAGAGAATTTCTTACCGGATCGAAAGGCTCCGCCGATGGTAATTCTTGAAGTGGTTCACAAACATTTATCAACTTAAAAGCCGAATGGTAGCACTTGGCATTGATTCGTTATAAATTACTTAATTGGTAGCGTAGGTCAGCTTGTCTTCTTTGTGTTTTTTGAGATTTTTCTACTACTTTGCCTCCTATGCCTGCACAAAAAGCGGTTATACGTCTTATATTTTTTGGTGGTGCTTTCGTGTCCGAAAAACACGATGTGATTGTGAAAGATGCTGTAGGTGAAGGCCCGGTATTTCGACGACGTGGGGTTTACGTGCTTCTGAATCTGAGCACACAAGCTTTTAGCAAATTTTGTCCATAACTATGGCTGCAAACTCAGTGCCTGAACTTACACGGTGTTACCTAACATATAGCTCAAAGTGGAAAGTACGGCTGCCGTAGTGGCATTTTTTATGAAAGTGAAAATACTTGAGGCCCGTGTACCCAAATAAGGTGGCTGTTAAAGCATCCCAGGTAGTCGAAGTTTCCGGAGACCTCAGCTACCGCATCTCTCATAACCATATGATAGTCTTGGGAAGTGAAACATAAACGTGCCATGCGCCATACGTTGTTACGAAAAACTTATCAGGGGCCTTGCTGATGAACTTGATTAAGGCCCGTATTCAGAAACGCTCCTTCACTGAAGGGCTCCCCTCGACTTGACGAAGTCAAGGTGGAGCGTGCTCCTCCACTTAAGGGGCCGCTGCGTTTCATGAACGCTCCTCCACACTTCCTTCGCCAAGGGAGGCCTTGGAAATGCTCCCTTCACTTGAGTGAACTGCATGCGCCGAGAAAAGCGCCTGATAAGGAGAGTATTCGCAATTGTGGTTAAAAATTGCCTATCTATGTACGTTAAGAGAACACCTTTTCTAGTTATTCTTTTTCTTAAATTGACATTACAGCAAAATACGTGCATTTAGAGTGGTAGTGTTGTTTCCCTAAGCCTTGTGCTGATTGAGTTAGCGAAACCCTCCTTCAAGTCTGGCAACAGTCAAGCTCAGGCAGCTGAACGAACAGCTGATGGCATTTCGTCTGCTGCTGAACGTGTCTACCTGCTTAGTTTATTTTGTCTTGTATGCGTCTATTAATTGCAGTTTATATTCACGGTAGTGTTTGCGTGTGTGTCGTTTGAGAGCCTACTTTCGCCGGAGTGATTAACGAACTACGTGAGTGATGACAGGAAGCGCAATAGATGGTTTGTTGCTTTGTTTACTTTCGCTTTACTAAGAACCTTCTGATCACTAATGTAGCCACCGAATGCATAACGTGGTTGAATGAGTATTTTTTTACTATATATCACAGTATGTTGGCGTGCTTTTAGCATTCACCACCGGATTATGCATAAAGATTACTTGTAAGTAAATTCGTTCTCGCTACGGGAGTACGTGCACAGTTCCTAATTTCAGGGGCCTGTGCAATGTTTATTTTCCTCATTTACTGCGAATTTCGCCGTGGCGCTTTCGTAGTTGTTCCTCTGCGTATAATAGGAAATTTGAAAGACATTGCTCGCAACTGATATTCAATGTTTTAGCAGGGTAGCGTTAAAAACTAGGCATGTTATACTCGTGGCTGAGCGTTTGAATTAGACTGCTACGCAAGTTAAGAAAAGCGATCGTGTGCCTTTCTTCATTGGTATTGGTATTGGTATAGTTCATTGGTATTGTGAGCTGCATAGACACTGTTTAAAGAAGCTATGTTTCACGCGTAGTAGCTACAGCAGCACACTCATTGCGCCCAATGTATTGTGTTGTGCTTTTCTTAAACTGTCTTTAATAGTAATCTGACCGAAGCAGAAAAAAAATAAAAAAAACAGAAAACTTAACTTCTCATTGGTACAGATGGTCGTCTAACGGAGGTGTGCTTCATCGTAAATTTCGGCTAGGGCAGCAAAGGTTCACCGGAGAGGAAGCCACTCTAAAGCACGGTGAACCCAGCGCATCCTCTGCCGCTTGCTTGTCAAGCTTTCGCACCACGCTTGAACTGATGCGGTGTGCGAGCTTCATCGAAACACTTCAAAGCACTGGAATCCGCAGTAAGTCATGGAGCACTCGCCCGAAGAGTATACGCACACCCGAAGGCAGGTAATCCACTGGCTCATGCACGGAACGCCACACATCGCGGCACTGGTGAGTGCTCCTTTTGACACCACGCCCGCTTGTCACGGCGCCACAGTAGCCGTTGCTGAACCGTTCGAAGACAGCTCCGTAGTAAACGCGCACCGTAATTGTCGAAAGAACGTGGTGGTGGCAGCCTACTTGATCGAGAAACGCCGTCAAAGTGAGACGGGCTCCGCCATGGACGCGATGCTGGCGCAAATATTTCACTAGAGGGACGATTCAAGGTAGCTCGATCGCTTACTTGACAATCTCAAGGAAACGCTCAAGATTTTTTCAAGTGAAGGAAGCGTTTCAAGTGAAGGGCGGTTTGTGAATGGGAAAACGCCACTTAAGGAGCGTTTCGAGTGAAGGGTAAAGTGGAGGAGCGTTTGTGAATACGGGCCATAGCCCTGCAAGAGGCAGTCATCGGTGAGCCCTGCTAACGCGGTCTGTGTCCTGCAGCAACGCGAGAGCCGTACGTTTTGCGCCACATTGAACGCGCATCGGCATCGCTGAGACGAGCGAGCAGTCGGTGTCGGAGAAAAAGCACGTGCTTGGATCGGGCAAAATAAAAGGAGCATTACGTGTGCGCTGAGTACTCTTTCTCTGCCCTTAGCTGGCCAGCAACGCTGTCTTCGGCAGCACACGTTGCTCTGCCAAAGACAGTGCAATGTTGAAAGTTTCCATGTGCCATCTCGCTGCAAGAGAAACGAATACGTGCCATCAGCAAACGTTCCGTCTATTCAACGCCCAGCCGGACAGCCCAGCATAATAATCAAGAGGGTTTCAAAGCACCGCCCCACGCATATTCGTGCAACTTATCGAAAAAAATGGGAGACCCTTAAGCTTCGCCTTTTATGTTTTGTTACACACACGCACACACACAAACGTGCGCGCGCGCAAGCGCGACGTATCTATTGTAATGACACAGGTTTACAGGTTTTCAATCTGTTTAAGAACACTTTTATAACAATTTATTAAAACTTCATGGCTCGTTAGTAGTGGGACACTACTTGATATGAATGTCCCACTGGCACTCATTGATGAGCAAGACTGTGCATTGTGGCCACTTTCCTGCAGGCTGACACGTTTTTCACAATGTCTCACAATTAAAACACACACACACACACACACACACACACAAGCGCGCGCGCGGGCGAATGGTACACACAGGTGTTTTATCTGAAGCAAGAGTCGTAAGGCCTCCAAAAGACACGCTGCGCACTTGCCATATTGGAGGCCATAAAGAGCCCCACAATTCTTTACAGATAGCAGCACACTATCCAGCGTTTGCTGTTTGATTCACCAATGGCTCTGGAAAGGCATGATATGTTTCCGCTAGCTGGACACGGTTGTTCATTTTTAGAGCTGTCTGAAAGTTCCTGTGTGTTGTTTGCGGTGATGGCTGCACTATTCCAGACTTTTTCAACGTATTTTGATGGCCTCCCAATGCGCCTACAAATCACCGAATGGGTTCGTTTTCGTCATGATACTTGTCGAACAAAATGCGTTAAAGAGACTTCTTTTATTTATCTAGTGTTTACATTTTTACCTCTAAGGTGGCGCCGGTGGGAGATTTCTTCTCTGCTTGGTTTACCAATAAAAAATTCGCAGCGTGCGTGTTAACAAAAAGTCGAATTCTCCTGTTTTTCATTCCCCCTTAGAAGCCATTGGCATGTACGTTGAGCACTGTCTGACAAGAAAGGGTTGCTACGATATACTCGCTGGGTGTAACCTCCTTGGTTTTAGAAAAATTTAGCAAGCGTTGGGCCGCAGTGCCATGAATACAGTGAACTAGTATATACTATGAAATCGAGGTGGTTAAAGGTGGGAAGTAGGCACGAAACGCAAGCCGTAAGAAAGTGTGCGTGTGTCACCTCTCGTTTAGTCCTTGAAATTTCCGCTGGATGGTGGTGCTTCTATAAGAGGAATATATGATGAAAAGATGCGAGATGGTGGTACTTGGAGCGTTGAATAGTTGGACGAAGGGACACACAGGCAGATGCATAGACGGACGCACGAATGGCTGCACGGACGGATGGACGCATGGACGGACGCAGGAGCGGATGCATAGATGAAAGCAGGGACGGACGCACAGGTGGACGTGCGGACACACGAACAGACACACGGGCGCCACAAAGACGCACGCATGGATGGACGGAAGTAAGAACGAATGGACGGACGGATGCTTCGCCTCAATCTCTATCACTCACTCTGTGCTTATGCTGCCATTTTGTTTTCTCGAAGCAGGTGCTAGTAACATCGTGGATTTGTGGTAAGACACCTACTTGCCACGCGAGCGGCCCAGGTTCGATCACTAATGGGGCCAAAAATTTTATTATTTGTTTTATTTGCGTCTTTTTCGATTTTTCGCTTACAACCAACGATGCTGACACCCATGGTGAAATGTCTGCGACATGAGCTTTCTAATGCTATCGCGTTAAAATGCAGCCAACAGCGGCTGTGAGGTGCTGTATGAGGGGCACTCTTCACCATGACCGCAAAGCACACGCGAAGGCTAGGCAATGGGCAAGAACAGGAAAGAGCTACAGGAGAAAGGGGTGAACAGCTGAATCGGGTGCATCTGGCTAGCATTGATAAGATAGAGGATGTGTATTTAAAACAGCCTTTATACTTAGATGTTTTATTGTTTAAATGAATTTTTGTTCCGAGTCTTCCCACATGTTGTGAACCTTCTTTTTACAGACCTCGTCCCTCTGTGCGCTGTTAAAGTCAAGATGAAGAAATTCAAATAAGTCCGACTCTCTTTTTGTAGCCTGACCGAGACTGCACATCAGTAAAAGCCCGGCTAAGCGCAACTGGCGCATCACTAACATTCTAACAAAGAGGAAAGCGAAGGCGAGATGATGGAGAAAGAGAGAAAATACTTTAACGAAATAACCGGCGAACGAATATTGTAGCCCCGCGAGAGGAGGGTCATCGCGATACAGCCACACATCACTTGAACGTGATGTCCTCTACACGAGAGGTGACGTCCTGTTGCTCGTGCGTTGGTGCGCGATGCAGTTCTCGCACCTGGGGTGGGAGGCCGTCTGTCTCTGGGGTGCGTCGAAGTGTCTTTAGTCACGCCTGCATGTTGAAGGAGCATTTTCGTAATCGGCAATGGATATTCGTTCACGTCTGTTTGTGTGTACCAGACCATGCGTTTTTCATGATGCCCATATTTTGTATAGTTTTTTGTAGCTGACTTTTGTGTTACCAGCAATTCTTCAGGTGCAAGTGGAAATTTATACGTTCGTTTTCTTTGTCTTATTTTAAATAATCTTAAAGGGAACTAATAGAAAGTGGTGCCAAGGGAAGTATTTGGGCAGTTATTACAAGTAATCCTTATGTAATTTTGTAGAACAAAAAGTCGATGGAAAGACAGTATGCCGCAAGCAGAGACCGAGCCTGCGATCTGGTCTTTCCACACGGTTCTCTTTCATAAATTTAAATTGCAATTACTTCAAAAACATCCCCTAAACATTCCTTTCCATCATTGCGTGTTATTTCTCAGTTATATGAGATATTCTGTAGTGCTCAGTAGTAAGTCAGAACTCGTGTTAAGCCTTCTTTACTGTCTCTTGCGCTAATTTAAAATCAACCCAAACCAACGAGTTCAGCTCTCCTTTTCACCAGTGTAAGGGTTACCCTAGGCTTAGAAGAGCAAACAACTGGGCTAGTCGCTCAGTATTCATAATTACAAAACTGCGTCATGAAGCAAGACGTAAACTCGAGGAACAACACGTAACGAAGGCGCAGACACTTGACAGAACTTTTATTCACCACACAAATATCCTGTATGATTGGGTATAGGTACCTTTGGGTTTTCGGTCGATATTCCGTGGAGATTTCTTTTGCTTAATTGTTGTTATTTGTAAGAGGCTATGCGTGTGTTTGTATGTATGTTCTGCGCATGTGAATAGATGCTCTGCTGAGAGTAGGCGCTTGTGTTTGATGTGCTTCCTCGTGTTTCTGTCTTATTTCACGGCGCCGTTTAGTAATCTAGTACTGTAGGCCATGTTGCGGCCCTGCTGGCGCCAACTCATCTTTCTTCGGCCACTTTTATATCTTCACATGTACATTACAATGACCCACAACATCTTGTATATATTCTTCAGTGTCATTTTCTGTTAGTTCTCGCTACCATTGTGTCTAACAAAGAAAACTAGCCCTTAAATTTACGATTCTTGCCTAGGCTATCACAAGGCTTAATCAATATTTTGGTAGTGTTTTTTTAAAACGTGCATAAAAACAAGGCTTCGTTGGAATTGGCACATGTACAGTGTGTCTAGCTGCAGCACAGCGCTGCTTTTTTTTTATTTTGCAGAGCCTTGGTGACTTGAAAAAATGGCGTATCAGCTAGCAATACTCTTGTCAATATTTTACGGGGAAGTCCTGTGCATCGGAAAACACTTCAAAACAAACGCAAATCAAACTGGTATCTGCCGTCTAAGGAAAATGGGCAGTGAATACTGGTATACTATCATTGCCGATTTCGTCGTTTCGAAGCAGACAAATGTCAGCTTCTATAATGCCGTCCTCGACGTCACAATGGTATGCTCATCGGTAAGTCGTAGTTGTCTTTCTAACCACCGATTCATTTTTGTCGTCATTGTGTGCGAGTCGGCTTCAGGCAATGAACAACTTTATTGCCGGAACAAGAACGAGTATATATACACAACTAGCGCCGCCGCCAGGCATGCGCAATAAAGATACAAACAGTGACATGGCGCTTATTGAGCCTTGCTACATCTTCCCTTTTTACGGGGCAGTTAACACCTGGTTAGCGCCTCTCAGGTAGAGGGTACCGACAGGGCTCGCATCGTTGCCTTGTGCTTCGCCGTAGTTCTGTAGGGGCCGTTGAGGACGCCCCGTTTGGAGGGACAAGGCTCGCTTCTGGCTGGTTTGATTCTGGTTGCGGTTCTAGCAAGCGGAGATGCTCTCTTGTGCGCCGAAGTTCCCGGCCGTCTTCTGTTTTAACGATGGCCGAGCGGGTTTCTCCGAATGGTCTGATGAAGACTGCAGGCGCCCAGGTCCACTGGTTTGTATCATATACGGTGACCTGCTGGCCTGGCTTCACAGGCGGTAGTGTTCTGCTACCGCGGTTGTAGTAGGTCCTCTGTCGTTGCCGTATTTCTTGAAGGCGGCCCTGTACCACTTTCGGTGGGATGGTCCTCGGTTCCAAATGGCTGGTAGGCACCGGTAGCAGAGTTCTAGTCTGGCGTCCCATCAGCCTCTGCACAGGGGACTGGAGCACATCACGTGGAGTATTGCGCCACTCAAGCAAAGCCATTTGAAACACGGGCATTTTCAATGAGCCCTTTTTTAAAAGCTTTTTTGCCTCCTGGACCGCTCTTTCCGTCATGCCGTTTGACCGCGGGTGGTAAGGGCTTGAGGTTATGTGAGCAATGCCCAAAGTGTCCAGAAACTCCTTGAACTCATGACTGCTAAAAGGCGGGCCATTATCACTGCACAACTTCAGTGGCAAGCCATGGACGGAAAAAATTTCTGAACACCATATTTTAAGCGAGCTCGCCGTTGTCGTCCGAAACTCTCGTAGTTCAAAGAAGAACGAGTAGAAGTCGACAATGACGGCGAACTCTCGGCCTTCGAAACAGAACAAATCTATGCCGACAACTTGCCATGGTAGCGAGGGTACCTCGTGACTCAAAAGTGGCATCTTAGGGTTCTGAGGTTTATGCTTTTGACATACTTTGCAAGCTTTGCAGAACTGCTCGATGTTGCCCGCCATATTCGGCCAAAACATCACGTTCCTTGCCCTAGCCTTCATTTTTTCGACTCCCACATGCGCTGAGTGAAGAGTACTCATCATTTCTGATGTCTTCGATTGTGGCACGATTACCTTGTTACTCCGGAATACGAGGCCGTCCTGTTCGTGTATCTCGTCCCGGTACTCCCAGTACGTCCGAAGTGGCTCGGGGACGTCTTGCTTGTGAAGCGGCCATGCTGTACTTGCGTATTCGCGGAGCTTGCCCAGGGTTGAGTCCTCATTGGTGGCTTGAAGCAAGTCTTGCAGCGCGCGTGCAGAGGCTGAAATACATTGAAGAACATTGACCTGAAACTGCTCGTCTTCTGGCATGCATGCTTTGCTCGGAAACCTTAACAAAGCATCAGCTAGGAATAGTTCTTTGCCCGGTTTGTAAGTCACATGGATGGGGTAACGTTGTAGAGTAAGGCGCATGCGTTGTAACCGTAGTGGGCACTGATACAACGGCTTACTGAATATCGCTACTAAGGGACGGTGGTCACTTTCCACAGTCACTGCATGCTGTCCGAATATGTAGTCATGAAATTTAGTGCACCCATGTACAATAGCAAGTGTTTCCTTCTCTATCTGTGCGTATCTTGTCTGCGCTTCCGTAAGTGTCCGTGACGAAAATGCGACGGGCTGCGCATCCTGCATTAGGACAGCGCCCACCCCCAGCTGGCTCGCATCCACCGATAAGGTCACCGCTTTACTGGAATCAAAATACCGGAGTACTGGCGCTTGTATCAGAGCCTCACGCAGTCTAAGAAAACTTTCTTGCTGCACCTCCGTCCAGACCCATGCAGTGTCTTTCCACAGCAAAGTACGAAGTGGTGCTGTGACCTCAGACATGTTTGGAATAAAACGCTGTACAAAGTTCATTGTGCCCAAAAAGACTTGTAGCTCCTTACAGTTCTTTGGTGTCGGCATTTCCAAAATGTCCTGTACACGTTGTGGGTCCACACGCAAGCCTTCGACAGTGAGCACGTGCCCAAGGTAGCGAACCTCTGTTTGCAAAAAGAAACACTTCTTTAGGTTTAGTCGAAGATTCTGTTCGCGGCAGCGTGCTAAAAGGAGCTGCAAATTGTAGTCATGTTCTTGCTTTGTATTGCCCCAGACAAGAATGTCATCCATTACCACCGCTACATTTGAGAGACCTTCTAGGACACGATGCATCGCTGCTTGGAATATTTCTGGTGCTGAGGCAATACCGAAGGGCATGCGGAGAAAGCGGTAGCGTCCGTACGGTGTACTCATTGTGCAAAGTTTGGAGCTATAGTCATTCAGCTTTATCTGCCAAAACCCTGAAGCTGCGTCTAATGTCGAAAAAAATTTGGCTCCAGCAAGCATTGGCACAACGTTTTCCAGTGTAGGCATAGGATAGTTCTCCCGCAATAGTGCTTTGTTGAGCTCGATGGGATCTAGGCAGATGCGTACTTTATCTTTCTTAACGACGGTGACCATGTGACTTGACCATTCCGTTGGACCCCTTACCTTAGTTATCACGCCTTGTTCTTCCATACGCTTGAGCTCTTCCTTGACCCTTTCCTGAAGGGCCACGGGAACTCGCCTGGCTGGCACGACGATTCCAATGGCTCCGGGCTTTAACTTCATTGCGTACTCTTCGCCTTTCAGCTGTCCCAGTCCACTGAAGACTTCTGCGAAAGGTTGAGCCGCTGGGTACAACTGTTGGACGTGAACATTTTGCACGCGGCAAATAAATCCTAGGCGTTCCGCCACTAATCCACTTAGAGTCGCAGGCACATTTTGTTTGACCACAAAAAAAGTTTCTTCGTGCTCTTTGCTGTTAGCACGAAGGCGCAGCCGAATTTTTCCTGTCGCTGGGGTCTTATGGCCGAAGAAGGCGGTCAGGGTCGCGTGGCAGGTTTGCAGGGGCCCCTTGCTAAGCTTTTTTAAGTCTGTGCTTGAAATTACGCAGCAGTTAGCACTCGTGTCTAGCTTGCACGTGAATTGGCAGCCTTCGATGTCAACTGCTGCAGTCCAGTTATCTCCCGCTGCGACTGCGCATATGGTCAAAGCTTCCAAGAAAACATTTTCTTCCTCCATTTCTAGTTCGTGCAGCTCTTTTTTCACGCCTCTGTTTTGTCGCCGCACCGACGATCTACATGCTTGAGCGAAATGATTACGCCCCCCGCAATTTTTGCAGGTTTTTCCTGTAGCCGGGCACCTTGCGTTACCGTGCGCGCTATAACCGCACCGACTACAGTGATGCTTTTGGGTGCTCACTGCCTGAATAACTGCGGCGCTTGCTGCTTCTGTGCCTTCATTAATTTCTTTAAACTGCTCCTTCCCAATTTCTTGGGCGCGACACATTTCGACGGTCCTGCTGTACGACGGATTCTCGGCGATAAGCTTTTCTTGCAAGCGTTTATCTCATAATCCCAGAATAATCCGGCTGCGAAGCAAACGGTCTTCTAGGTCCCCGAACTCGCAGTTCTTCGCTAAAAGCCGGAGATCGGTTAGCCAGTCATTGAAACACTCCCCTGGCCTTTGGTTCCTTGA